>NW_010322591.1:0-34596 GCF_000700745.2 Antrostomus carolinensis
GGGGGAGTGGGGGGGCAGGGGGAGCACACCGTCACAGCTCTCTGTCCATTTCTCCTCCATCCAACTCTCACCATGCAACTTTCTGTGTTGGGTTTCCTCAGCAGAGCTTGCTAGATACCAGCCCCTCTGTGGGACTTGGCTCTAAATGAAGACGAGGGGACAGATGACTGAAGAGCTGGGAATTGAGGGAGCACATGGGAGACTTTCTTTGCTTGACTCCACATCACAGCAGCAAGTTCCAAACATGGCATGCAAAGGGATGAGGAGAAGAGGCAAGGGGACAAGGTTAACATCACATAGCATCGAGCAAAGCCTGCAGAAGGGCTCACTATCCACTGGAGTCAAACTAAGGACTTTGTGGTGTAATCTTTGTGAATCACTAAATCTGAGCTTGAAAGCAACCTAAGGTTCACCCTAAAAGTGCAGTATGGACAAGACCTAAAAAATGCCAAGGCCAGTGGAGGTGACTTGGCTTCATTGCAGGACTCACTCTTGCACATGGATGACGGATCTTCTAAAGGCATAAAGGTGGCAGTGTTCAGATATTAAAGCCTGAAATGAAAATGTGTCTGTCTGAAGACAGTCTATCCTAGGAGGCAGGAAACAGAACCAGCATATCCTAGGCTCAGGCAGTTCCCATGCTCCCACCCACCTATCTACCTACCTACATTCAAACACCCTGCTTTAACTTTCAGTAGCCAAACAATGCCACTTGCCTGAGTGAGAGAGCAGCAAGAACCCAAAGAGCAGCAGCTGAAAAGCTGTACTAGTGCAATGCTGATGTACCTACAGGGTGACAAGAGGAAAAGGTTAAAAAATTCTGGTTTTGGGAATGAAGGCAGTTGTCTCACTGCTTTGCTTGAGCAGGTGAAGAAGAACACATTGGGAAGCTGGAGCTCCCAGCAAAGGAGTTGCCCAGCAAGCTTCCATATGACAGCTGGAGATGCAGAGGAGCTGCAGCTTAGCAATAGAACAGTCTGTCTTCAGCTGGTTTTGGAGGCTACAACATCCTGCCATATCTAGAAAAATAAGAGGCAAATCCTCAAGTGGTGTCAATCTGTGCAGCATCAATAACTTCAAAGGATTGGTGCAAGTTTATGTAAAAGGAGAAGTAATCTCAGTTTTGGCAGAAACCCATAAAGGTCTTCAGGGCAGTAACGATCTCTTTGTCTTCTACTTGTACGACCCTAACCACAGTGGCACTTTGGCCCACATGTGGCCCTTAAGATGCTAGGGCAGCTAGTAACAGCAGTACCTTCAGAGCTCTCACTAAACACTACATAACACCAAAACATGGTAAGAGTAAATGAAATAACAAATTATAGCTCTACCACTCTCTTTGCCCTATAAGACCTACATTGTGTCCTACAGCAAGGAGTACTGGCAAAGCTAATACTACTTCAGCCACAAAATGCTATCTTGATATAGTTATCCAGCTTTTACTTGGTATTAGTTTTTCTTCTGCTTTACACAAGATGGTTGCTGTAGCCTAGGTAGCCTCAGTCAAGTTTTATGCTCTCTAGAAATCCAAGTTCATATAGCAAATGAGGCAAAATAAGCCACTCTCTTTTACATGGTGTTTATAATCCAGTATGTAACAGGTTAATGATCTCTTGAAAAAAAATGTGTATGTATATATGATTTTCATACCTGTTTTCTGTTAACTTTTACACAATGCAGATCTCTGAGCTATTTAAGACATTTATGCCAGCAAAAGAGAGGGTCGGGCAGGAAGCAGAAAATAGAAAGAGGAGGGAGAATACCTGCATTGGCAGCTAGGAAGGGGAAGGAAGCCCTAGAAGTCAAAGAAGAAGAATAGCCCAGAAGTCAAACTGCTGATGGAACAAGTTTTGGGTTTTTTCTAGCATCAATCAGTCTAATAGTGCTCGTGATATCCTAGACCCAGCATACCAAATTCTACACCATAAAAAGCAGTCAAAAAGCAGAAATGCAGTGTCATGTACAGAAAATTCTGATATTTCAGAATTCTTTATTTCCCAAATAGTGACAGTATTGATAGACTATATAAAAAAATTATGTAAGAAAATCTCAAAAAAATCCTTTCTGGAATTACCTAAATCTGACTAGGTTGAAGTGCTTTGTTTAATCTCTGTCATCTGACATATTACACATTGCAGCATGACACGTTAAGAATATTTGAAATGTCAAAAAATTAAATGAAAGGTTCTTAAATAATCCAAATTCCACAAAATTTCCTGTCTTGCTCCCAGTAACACTAGTTAGTCGTTTCTGACTTTGCTGAACTGAGACAAAATTGCCATTAAAAATTCTGCTAAGAATTTTTTATTCTGCTTCACCTTCTACTTTTCCTAATCATTCTCAAATGCTTAAAGGGGTGACAAACACGTCTGATATGCTCTGAAACAAGAATGTGAATATATTATGCTCTGTTCACTGAGGTGTGAAGGACAGTACAAGGTACAAGTAGAAGGCCTGGTGAGCCAAGCAGTGCATGAGCTAATGGTGCTTACAAGGGACCAGTACGCTCTTGCAATGTGCCTCCACTGAAGCAGCTATTAGTATGCTGAAAAATGAACCAGCATAATGCTAGAAAATTAGAAATATGCTCAGGTATTGTGTTCTGACCCTCTGTTGGCAAGTCTGATTTAATAACAGCTCAATGTTTTTATTGTATCCGGATAGGTTGCAATCACACTGTTAAGACAGGTGTAGGAAGTTACGTTGCTCTGATTCTTTCTGGCTCAGTTCTTACCTAGTATTAACAAGTGTATTAACACTTGTTAGCCTTTGATCACTGAGGGCAAATTTGGGCCCAATTCTCTATCAAACATTGTCAGTGGTGTCAACTGGACTTATGAAAAGAGGTGAATTAATTTTGTCACAGGTGAAGCTTGCAATATTACAGAAGTCAAAATGCTTATGCGGTGGTCTTGATCCAGGATACTTTCTGTGCAACTTTAATTATCCCACTGTTTTCCAAAATGAATGAGTAGTCTAGCCTGCAGATGTTCAGCTTTAATTGCTTAGTGCCGTATCTTTTGCCTTACCACAGACAAACATCACCCACATATTTTAGTTGTGAATTAGCTCAAGTTTATTTTAATCTGCTGTTAATTCAAAGGCTTTGTTACAATAGTCACTTCCATTCTCTTTCTCTTTCATCACCTGTCGCTTCTGTTCTCTCTGTCAGTCTTTACCTGATCTTCTAACTGCAGGGAAAAAAAAACCTAACCTCCTCTGTACCAGGGAAGAACACATTTTGAATGACCTACATATTTCCACCTTATCTTGCAATATCTGTTTCTACAGTGACTGTAATGAATACATATACAAATTAATCAACATAATTTTTTTCACTTTAATATTCCGTTTTCTGGAGGTGAGGAATTTTAATGTCTATGGCTCCAAGAGACCCACAACAATGTCAGGTCACAGTAAAGGATCAGGAGAGATGAACACTATCCCAGCTGCTCTACCTGTTGCAGTCCTTACTGTATCAGAAGCTGAGCCTCAGAGACTGGGAGCAGCGCTCTTTGGTATTCAGGCTCTGACTAGGATCTGGGTGTTCCCACATGCTGAAAGGTTTGAGTCCCATACTCTGACACCAGTTTCTTCTGTTATCTTGGGAAATCACCAAATCTCTCTGTGCCTTTGTAATGAGAAGTAATAATTCTTCCCTGTCCACTGCGGGACATAATAATTTTTTATTATTAGTCTCCACAATGCCAAACACAACAGAACACTTATCTAGATCTGTGGGAAAGATCACATATACTAACAGTGGGAATAAATGGGAATAGCCAGTAATATGGTTTTGTGTCATGGAATCTCAAGTAGTTTCTCTCACTTTGTCGGGATTACACAAAGACGGACCACATAAAGGTCAGAAAGCAGATCTCCAAAGCTGTAAGCACACAGTCATAAAATGGCTCCACCTAAATTGCTAGTGAGATTTTTCATTTCTGAAAACATCAGGCACAAACAAAGAACCTAGGCATGCCAGGGAGTGAGTTTATAGTGCATCCTATTCTCTGCTGTTAACAGTTCTTTGCATGGAGCTATACCTACACAGTGGAAGTTAAACCAGACAAGACTGGGAGCGTTGATTGACCAGGCTAGTAGTTCTGCTGAGGATAGCTGTGTAAATCAATTTAGCTGCTACTCAGCTAAGCTAAAGCAGCAAATTTTCCTAATATAACCCACTGACCAGGTGAGGATGTGAGTCTTTCACAACCCTGTAGTGTAGAGACTGGTTGTGCAGAGCAGGATGCAGAGACTGAGAGGAAATTCCTCACTTAATCTCTCACAGCAGCATCACATCATCACAGATTAACCAGCAGCTATCTACATATTCTAGCAGCTGTCTTTCTTTCAGAAGGAAGTAACTCGCTGAACAGATTCTCACCAACAGTAGCTGCTAGAAATATTAACTCCTCTTAAGACAATTTTTAAAAAAAGTTAGCCAACAATCAAGCAATCCAGAATACCACAGTAGATTTCATGAAGAGTGGGGACACTTCCCACATTGAGGATCTAGTTCTGCAAACTCTCCTAATCCTGTTCATGACATAGAATATATGAAGTTACAGTGGCAGATTATGAAAGCATTGGTTAAGTTAATGTGCTGACCACAGCCTCTGCCCATCAGTGTTGCATCCTAGGCAAATAAAACTAATGCTCAGATCTTTCAAAGTTCACAGAATCACAGATTGGTTGAGGTTGGAAGGGACCTCTGAAGGTCATCTAGTCCAATTACCCTGCTCAAGCAGGGACTCCTAGAGCACATGAACCAGGATTTTGTCCAGATGTTTTTTTTAATAGCTCCGGGGAGGGAGATTCCACAACCTCTCTGGGCAACCTGTTCCAGTGCTCAGTCACCCTCACAGGAAAGAAGTTCTTCCTCATGTTCAGGTGGAACTTCCTATGCTGCAGTTTATGTCTATTGCCTCTCATCCTGTTGTTGGGTGCCCATTGTCTGGCCCTGTCCTCTAGACGCTCTCCCTCTAGATATTTATAAACATTGATCAGATCCCCTCTGAGTTGTCTTTTCTCCTGGCTGAACAGGCCCAGCTCCCTCAGCCTTTCCTCATATGAAAGATGCTCCAGTCATTTAATCATCTTAGTTGCCCTTTGCTGGACATGCTCCAGGAGTTCCATGTCCTTCCTGTACTGGGGAGCCCAGAACTGGACACAATACTCCAGGTGGGGCCTCACCAGGCTGAGTAGAGGGGTAGGAGAACCTCCCTTGACCTGCTGGCAACACTCTTCCTAATACAGCCCAGGATACTGTTGGCCTTCCTGGCCACAAGAGCACACTGCTGGCTCATTATGTCCACCAGGACTCCCAGGTTCTTCTCCGCAGGGTTGTTTTCCAGGAGGTCAACCCCCAACCTGTACTGGTGCCTGGGTTTATTCCTACCCATATGCAGGACTCTGCACTTTTCCTTGTTGAATCTCATGAGGTTCCTCTATGCCCATCTCTCCAGCTCGTCAAGGTCCTTCTGAATGGCAGCACAGCCGTCTGGCATACCTGACGTTCCTTTCAGTTTAGTATCATCAGCAAGTTTTCTGAGGAGGACACTGGTCCTTCATCTAAGTCACTGATGAATAGGTTAAACAACACTGGACCCCGTATTGACCCCTGGGGGACACCACTAGATACAGGCCTCCAGCTTGATTCCACACCACCAGTGACAACCCTCTGAGCTCTGCCATTCAGCCAGTTCTCAATCCATCTCACTGTCCAATCATCAAGTCCACACTTCTTGAGTTTGCCAATGAGGATGTAATGGGAGACAGTATCAAAAGCCTTGCTCAGGTCCAGGTATACAACATCAACTGCCCTCCCTTCATCTTTCCAGCCAGTTGTCCTGTCACAGAAAGCAATCAGGTTAGTGAAGCATGATTTCCCTTTGGTGAATCCATGCTGACTATCCCTGATGACCTTCTTGTCTTTCACATGCTTAAGAGATGGCCTCCAGGATGAGCTGTTCCATTACCTTTCCAGGAACTGAGGTAAGGCTGACTGGCCTGTAGTTCCCAGGGTCCCCCTTCTTCCCCTTCTTGAAGACAGGCGTGACATTTGCCTTCTTCCAGTCTTCAGGAACCTCTCCTGATTGCCATGACCTCTCAAAGATGATTGAAACTGGCCTAGCAATGACGTTAGCCAGCTCCCTCAGCACACGTGGGTGCATCCCATCAGGGCCCATGGACTTGTGGGTGTTAAGGTTGCATAGTTGGTCTCTAACCCAATGCTCATCGACCAAGGAAATTTGAACCAAAGTTCAGTCAACTCAAAAGAGCAGATGGCTCATGTTGGGGAATACTAAGGCAGCCTACATAAGGAAGCTCTTTGAATAATTCACCATTCACCATCTACTTCCTAGGGAGTTATATGGTCTGTATTAACGAAGCACTGTGCCAGTCTGGCGGTTCCAGTGAAGCAGTGGCCTGAGACTGTGCTCAACTTATCAGTTTATCTATCAAATATCAAGGAAGAAATGATTTGCCAAAGTCACACAGTAAAGCTAGTACTGAGCTAGCTGGATGCTTCCCCTTCCTAACTATTGCAAGGTGCTCCCATGAGGTGCTCTCCCCTTTTGCTGAAACGGTGACAGTTGTACTGTTTTTCATTTCCTTACTCAAATGGCCATTCCCTGATGACTGGTAAGAAGCCACATCTATCCAGTCAGCGTCAGGCTCCGCTATGTTCACCCAGTGCTTTTGACTGCCAAGTCTAAATAGCACCAACTGTTATGCTGAAGTACACAACAGCTGCCCCTTAAAACAGTCACAGCTGGTTTAGTCTACAGCAGGCCATCTGCTCATGCAACACAGATGGCTAAAAACAAAGCAGCTCTTGGCTTCAGTCTTCTCCCTGGCTCCAGGTCAAAATAAGATGAGAGTTTTGATCTTCATATTATCAGAGAGGTGACCTCTCTCTGACTGATGAAGGCTTCTGCAACAGGTAGGACAGTGTCACAGTCAGCACAGGTGACAGGCAGAGCAGCTACAGAACACTTCAGGGGACTGCTCCAGCTACCTGGGATGTTCTCCCAGAGGAGACAAAGATGTCCACACAGCTGTCCTGGTTTCAGCTGGGATACAGTTAATTTTCTTCTTAGAAGCTAGAAAAGCACTGTGTTTTGGTCTCACTGTGGGATTTGGTATGAGAAGAATGCTGATAGTATACTGATAACTGTGGTTGTTGCTGGGGAAAAAAAATGAACCTCCCTGTATTTTGCTAGTCTGCAGGCACAGAAGAAACCTTCAGGGAGGTGGGAGGGGACATGGTAAATCAGCAGACCCAGACTGGCATTTGGATATGCCAATGGGATATTCCACATCATATAACATCATGTTTGAAATAGAAAGGAGAGCTGGGGTTAAAGAGCATCTCTTGCTCTTCCAGTATTGCGGTCTCAGGTTTGCGGTTCCTTTTTGCTCTTCTGGGATCGCTATCAGTGGGTGGTGAGCAATTGCACTGTGCATCACTCATTTACAGAGTTTTTAATTATCATTATTATTTTAAGTTTATTTTATTCCAATTATTAAATTGCTCTTATCTCAACCTACGAGTCTCCTTACCTTTACCTCTCCAATTATCTCCTCTGTTCCCTGGGAGAGGGAGGGTGAGTGAGCAGCTATGTGGTGTTTGGCTGCCAGCCTAGTTAAAATACTACAACTGCACACCACTCCTCTAAGCACAGACACAGAAGCAAAGAACTTCTGGGGACCCTTATGTCCTCAGGCATGAGGAGAAAGAAATCTTTTTATGATCATACATTACAAAATTGTGAAACACTCAGATACCACAGTAGTATCTACGAAGAGAAAGAGATTTAAAAAACGAAGCAAGCTCTAGAATAATAATAGTTAAAAAAATAGGGCTTGAAGGAAAGTACAGACTAGTCCTAAATCTAGGTCTTACAGCTCTAGAGCCTCATACCTCCCCTCTACCTCATCTGGGATTTATTTTGCCAACTGTGTTGCACTGTTTTATATTCTGAGGTTCCTATTCAGAAAAGTAGAGAGTTTGAGCAAGCTTGAAATCTGTTTTCAAGTACATGGATAGTCCAGCTGAAGTAAAAAAGATTACTTATGTGTCTAAAGTGAAGTATATGCATAACTGCCTTGCTGAACAGGGATTAAAGTAATCAAGACAATTTCTACAGGTGAAATATTTGCCACTGATACACATGCATTGTGAATTTTAAGACAGAAACTGACAAGGACATACAAAATGGATATATGCAAGATAAGCTGTCCAGTGGAAAGAAAAAACAGTGACATCAGTGCTAAATCTTTAGGATTCTCATTTAAAAAATAACGTCATTGTTGCTGTGAGATAGTTACAGACAAAGCTGAATGTGTACACTTTGCTGAAGTTCCTCCTATTAATGTATGAGGCCTACTGAGATCCCATAAAGACCAAAAATTCTAGTGGAAAAAATTATCCTCTTTTAAAAACCTGGTGTCTGACTTAGGTCTAGATCTTAAAGAGTTCCCTGGAGTTCGAGATGAACTGGGATAAAACTGCATGAATGGAATTTGAAGGAAACAGGATGGGTAGGGGTACCCTAGAAATAGCAAAGAACCATGTTCTTAATCCCTGTTGTAAATGGCAAGCAGCTCTCAGATTATTACACATCTTCACATAAATCCCATTTCCTGTAATAGTGACTTCAGTGTGTTCAATTGTAATTTCAGTTAAATGGGTAAAGCAACATAATTTATCAGAAATTAATTACTTCATCTTATGCTTTAAAAATGCATCCACAGAGTAAACTTGGAATTTACTCTCTGACTTTGATTTCCTAAACCTCAGCATGAAGCAGGGTTATGAGCTGCAGGCTGAGAGTTTGACAGTACTTTACAGAGAATGTCCTCTCTTGTTCCATTCAGATTAAACTGGGGTCTGGATTGTTTATTCTTGGCACCCTCCATGTTCTGCACATCTTCACAAGTGTCCCTTAGCTTGCTCTTAATGAATTTTAATTTTCCTCAGACCACTGTCAGCTTCTGAACTCAGCTGTAGCAAAAAAAACAGTCTGGATTCAAAGCCAAAGCAACACTGCAGGTGACTGAAATCAGTAGAAATGGTGCTGCAGAGACTATGCAGAGAGAATACCATTCTGCTTGTGAACTTTTTTCTAGAGGCTAGAAGAGCCTGCCTGCAAAAGCAAAAAATTGCATCTTCCATTGGCTTTCACTCAGCAAAGACCAAAAGCTCCTTGAAAAAAGGCTGACAAAGTCCTCAATCTAGTAGTCTAGAAGGCATCTGCTTCTATTTGTTACCACAGCACACCAGCATTTCTCACACTTCAACACATACGTCCATGCTACTCCTTGGGAGGTAAGCATCGGTTCTGGAAATTAAGAATTTTCTTGGAAAACAGGTCTCATCACTCATTCTGCACTTATCACACATGGCATTCTTATTGGTGTCACTTTATTCTGCATCTAAACTTTCCTGGAAGAATGACTGGAATGTGAAACAGGTAAAGACAGCAAAATCAAAATTACAGCTATGAATCAAAACACAGAGACTGAAGCCCAAAGCTGCTTGTCTGGATTTTTTTTGCCATGAAGCTTGTCTGGATTTGCCCCATACAATCAAGGGCAGTGTCTAGACACATAGAACAGTGACTAGCAAAAGAACCAGTACAACAGAAGGAAAAAAAAAACCATACCCGTGAATTTTAACTTAACTTTCAAGTAACACTGTAGAGTTGTTGCCTATACACAGATGTGGTACTACATTCAACTTCACAGATGCACATGTTCTGTGAAATGCTCTCCTGTGAAATTCTCTTATCCAACAAAGTTGCCATTATAACAGCATCCTGGGAACAAGAAGGATAAATGAGATTTACAGTTCCCCAATGTGATATTTAATAACATGAGAAAAAGTTGGTTGGATGGTTGTTACTTTAGTACCAGCTCTCTGCCTCTGGACATTGATCATTCTTTGGGGTGACTTGTATTCATGACATTTCCACTTGTTCTGGTTTGTTACATAGCTTGCAGCTCCAGAGAACAAGCTGTTCTCCACCTGCAAGTCCCTGTGCTTTGAGCCTTTAACTGCACCCGTTTGTATTTGTTCAAAGGCAAGAACTGACACACCTATGAAGTGTTGCTGCGCTGGCCAGCCAGTGTTACACGTGTGAACTTGTCAGGCAAATTTTGTCCAGCATATAAAGGCCCCAGTACAGATAAACTCTTGGCTTTCAATGGTATTGGTCACTGTGGTCTAACAAGAATTTATTTTATAGAATCTTCCCACTTTCAGGAATTTGCTCTTCCTTAAAAATACAAATGACAGTGGGTCTGGGATGCTTTTTTTACAAATAGGGTCTCAAAAAAGTTTCCTTTGCTGTCTTCTTATGCTAATGTATATTGTTTTGAATAAAAAGTTCTTTGGGAAATTAGTAGAGACTCTTAACACGGTACTATTAGGAAACAGTATTGTCCTAAGAGAAATTCAGGGACAAGTCTATCAATTGAGTCTCCAACTTAAAACTAAACTTGTTCTGTTCTATCTCAGATCAGTGTGGTGCCTTTCAAATCTGTTCTCCAAAGAGCAGACAGTCCCCACTCCTCCTTCTCTGCTAGACCAAGCTATACATTTGGCCTGGCAAGAGCTAACAGTCTTGATGCTATTGTTGTGCTGTTACTGCCTTCATTTGGTACGCTGGTCCTGCCTATAGAGCTAGTTCCTACTCTGTGAAGGTGTTTCTCAAAGACTTTCTTCCCAGAACTTCAGAGTACTTCAGGTACTAAATTATTTGCTCCAGCCGAATATTTAATGAAATTTCAAAGTGTTGGACATGAAGAAAATGAGTTCACATTCATCTCTAATTTGGCAGGGTGATAAAAAAACACTGACAGTTACTATGCACACAGTAGCATGTAATTGAGTACTGAGGGCCTGGCAGAATCCCGTAGACATGCACATGTGAGGGAGGAAGCATAGCTCAGCTGAGCACTCACACTGCCTGAACTGGAACTGGCAAATGATACTGGACAAATTGTGAGGCATTTAGTGACAGACATGTATTTACATGATAGTGGCAAGTGCCACTAAAAAATTGTTGCTTGGTTCATTTGAACAGGGCTACCTTCTGAAAATGACCTTCTACTTTGCCTGTTTTCCATCTGAGTCTATAGTTGGAAAGCCAAAGCTTGCTTTCTCAACATTGCTACCATTAAGCAGTACAGAAAAAGTGGGATTCAGAGCAGCCAACTTTAAAGGCTGGATTGCACCTCTGACGGCTGCAAAAGAAAAGCTATGTATTGCAAGAGATGATCTTTTGAGGTCCCTTCCAATCCCTAACATTCTGTGATTCTGTGTGTGATTCTGCGACTCAGTGGGCAAACGGGCATATTTGGCAGTAGCAGTAGCTTACAAGTGCTCATCAAAGTTAGTTCTGAAGTTGAATTTTATGTCTACAATGAAGACTAGGCATAAATGAAAAGATGTAATAACTGGCATTTTCAGGTTGTAGAAGAGGTTAGAGGGAGGTGCTGTTACACACATATACAGATGCTTGAGCTTCATAAGGTACTATGAGTTTCACTATTATTAAGGATACACCTCATATACCGTCCTACTGAGTTCATAACGACAATACTTGGTATAGCCAAAACTGTGGTAGAAACAGGTACAAACTAGTAGAAATACATAGAAAAAGGAAATGTGGAAACAGCCATCCCACAAATGGACATGTCCACTTCAGCCATTTGAAAGAAATGCTGCTCTCCTACTAACTATTCATCCAGTAAGTATCTGCATCAAGTAATTGGTCAATGACAGGTGTACATTGCTTTGCAAAAGTCTGGGAACGCAACTGGAGGTGGACGCTTTTAAAAATGAAATGCCTAGGTGGATGCTCTAATCCATCTCTTGTACAGGTATTAGTGGCTACATTCTTTTCCCAGATGCCCATTGTCTAAAGCAAACTCCATGAAAGAGTCATGTGCCTTATTTCTTCACTTTCATGACAACACTGGGCAGGACTCAGGAGGGCTTCAGCTGTATTATGCCACCTTAATCTATGCATATGTTTAGGACTAAGAAAAACAAAGTAGTCATGCAAGACTCGAGGCAAAAAGAAATCCCAAACACTTCTTTTTTTTCTTTTTGTGGTACTTTTTTTCTTCCTGCCATCTGAATCCACAGAGCTGGTGAAACCAACTCCTATTTTCTGCAGTCTGCTCATCTGATGTTGGCCAGTCAAATTTAGCTGTTGCTTATACTCCATCCCTTGACTTCATAGGGTGTAAGTAATTAATTTGCTACCTACCTGTTGCAGATGAAAACTCAGAATTATACACTCAAAAATGTGGCAGGTGCCCCCACTCTGATAAAGACCAGGGCTTTAGGACTGTTGAACCTTTGCTCTTCACACCCTTGCTTTTCATGCCTACGGTGACTGTTGTCAGGTACACAGTCACTGGAATATGGGGCCCTCAGCCAATAAAAGCTGGCATGGCCATATATGACCACAGATCAGATTCTGCTAGGGTATAAATGGAGCCCTGCCAGAGGACAAATGGCATCAGTCCTTCTTGAAGAAGCGTATCTGCAGTCAGGGACTCTCCCCTTAGGTTGGGAGGCTGCCCAAGTGTGATAGTTTGACTTATTTGGCAGCCAAACAAGACACAGCCACTTGCAGCAACCCCCCCACCCAGGGAATTGGGGAGAGAATTGGAGAGGTAAAGGTGAGGAGACTTGTAGGTTGAGATAAGAACAATTTAATAATTAGAGTAAAAATAAAATAAAAAAAATAATAATAAGAGTAATAATGATAACAACTATATACCTGAGTGATGCAGAGTACAATTGCTCACCACCCACCAAAATCAGAATCCTGGAAAAATGAGCCTGAGTGATTCCCAAGAGAATCCCCCCCTTTCCAGTCAGCCCTTGTTAATATACTGAACATGATGTAATATGCTATGGAATATCTTATTGGCATATCTAACTGTCAGTTCTGGGTTTTACTAACTACTACACTTTTCTTCTCCACTCCCCGCTTCCAGTCTTCTCTTCTTGGAAACTGCCCAAGCACAGTGTCCTTGCAGTTATCAACATTGTTCTCATAAGAATCCTCACTGAAACCAAAGCACAGTGCTTTCTAGCTACTAAGAAGAAAATTAACCCTATCCTAGCAAGAACCAGGACACCAAGGAAACTCCTCAAGGTTGAGAGCCCTCATCTTATACGTGATTGTGCACATTTTGGGTCCTCATTTCTAAAGCTTAAGAATTCTTGAGTTGGTTGTGCAGTATTAATTCCTCGTATATCCTGAACTAATGTTGTCAGAGTGTTGAACAATTCTGATAAACTGCATTTCTAGTTGGTTCTCTGCTAAACTACATTTTGGTTAGAATAAAGTTTAACATGTGTCTAATTTGATTTTGTAAGCTTCCGCGACAAAAAGCAAGCCTGTTTAGTTCAGCATTGCAATCCCAGGCCAAGGACAACATCTCTCCACTATCTCCCTGAGAATGGTTTGCAGTTCTTTCTGTACAGTGTTAAGACTAGCTCTTTATATCTTCCTATTCATTTCCTCATGCAGCTCTCCACTGACAACTGCACGTCAAACTTTTCCATACAAAGTTATAAAAGTTTTACTGTCCTTCTTTTCCATTGTTTTTGACTCTCTGCAGTGAATAGGATATGCTTCTGTTTCGGTAAATTGAATATTCAGTCTTGGTCTAAATGCCAGCAAAGAGGACTAAGGAAAGAATAATAAGCCAAAACACCCAGAAACAGTAAAGTTAAAAGTGGGCTGTCACGTTCAGATCTTTGTTGCATTCTTCTCTTCATCAAGAATTTTGAATCATGAATCTTAAGCAGGGCAGTGGATGTGTCTAGCATTATTTGCATGGCACTGATGCATGAACTCATTCAAGAAGGGGAAAGTAAATATTACAATTCTTAGCACTGGGTCTCTATAGTTTTGATGTTCTTTGAAGTTTCATACTGCTTCAAAGAAGGAGGAGTATTTACTTGTGCTGTTCAGATTACAAAGGCCTGCCAAAAGGGGTGTTGCGCACATACTGGTCTATCGAGGTCCTGAGTGGCATTGTCATCTGGCACTCAATGTTCTGCTTCATTTGTTTTCATGCTCACACTAGTAAAAAAGTGCTACTGGCACTTTTGGGATCTTGTTCATCCAGGGACTGCAAAACACTTTGCAAAAGGTCAGTAAACGTATTGACAACATGTTAATGAGTGTGGAAGTCATCCATAATTTAAAGGTCTTTCTCCTAATACTTCAACGTATTCATTGAATACAACAAGCCCATTGAATCCTCATCAATCAACTGTTATGGGCAACAGATCACTTTTGCATTGTTATAATATGCTGACAGCTACCTAGAGTAGCCTAACTATAAAAATAAAAATTAAAGACTGGGTCACAGAACAGCCATCACAACAATAACTGAGACATTGCTGTTTTGCTGTCACTGGAGCTCTCCATCGACTATGGTGAAATAGCTTCTGCTTCTTAGTATTTTGTTGGCTTCTTAGTTTACCAGTGAACAATGAATACTGTCTATCTAGCTATCTGTCAGGGAAGTCCTTGACTTGATCAGAGATACAATTATCCAGCTAAAGACATTGTTGATACTGAGCAAATCCTTCTGGAATGACACAGATTTAATCTCTAGTGAATATTATGCAAGTAGCAATTCAGTGATAGGCAGGTGAGCTGATAAGATCTTTGTCCTCACTGTACAAATGAGTTTTGGTGCATGTGGAGAGAAGAAGAAAAAGTGACTAAGAAAACAAGGTAAATAAAACCAGATTATTTAATAATAATAATAATAAATAATAATCATGCTCGGAAACAATGCTTTTTCATCTCAAACAGCACAAAATATTGTGCAAAGCTCTCAAGGGAAGTTGTTTAGAGAAAGCGAAAACATTTACCATGAACTGAAATACAACATATCTGCTTTGTAGGAAAACAGTTAAATGTGAAGCTCTCCTAACTCCAGAGAGTCACCTCTTCAATGAGTCAAATCAACTGATGACTTTTTGAAATCAATGTAATAATAACAAAGTCAAACCTGACCAACTGAGTTTAACCTTAGCTGTCAACCTTAAACAGTGCAAACGAGATTAAAGTACGCCCCAAAAAATCTCAGAGTCAGAGCTCTGGAAATATGTATCTTTCTGCTGCAATTGCATCTGGAGACCTTATTTGAGCCCCTCAGTGCAAAGCATTACGTAAAAACATTTTCTTTACTGAAAAGTTAACAGTCAAAATCAAGGACCTGAAAAGACTGTAAATGGAGAGAGGAGAAGCACACTTCTGAGGTCCCAACTGTCTTCACAGCCACTACGCAGTATTGTCTTCTTTGTGGCTTGTTGTGTGGTTAGAATCAGATTTCTCAGAAGACAGAAAACCTGTTAACAGATCATCTTCAGTCAGAATAACACTACATGAAATGCCGGAGTGTTGCCTAAAAAAAGAACCATATACCCAGTCCTCAGCTTTCACTGATGAAATAATCTCTGACATAGCCTGCCAGAAACAAATGCATCTAATAAACTGAGAGAAAACACAGTGGAATCTGTTATAATTAGGTCAGCTTAGGCAATTTCAGATCATTCTGTACAAATGATCCCTACATCCTGATCCACAAAACAAACTCCCCAAATCAGAAACTAAATGCAGTGTTGTGCTAGCTAAGGTCCTCAGTGCTGAGAAAAGACTAGTCACATGCTGATGGATTGTAAGTTCCAAGACTCTTAGGCTTGCAGCCAGTGGGTAACCAAAAAGATGGGGAAGTCTTTCCCTCTTTTGGAATCTTCCCAACATTACTTCAGAGCTGGGAGCTGTCACAAGTGCTGTCACTGACATAGGAGCTGTATCAGCTGAATACACTACAGAAAGATGTGCACAATTGGCAGGCGAACAAAAGGAGGGAGAAAGGAATTCCCCCAAGCCTCCATCACAGTGACCTGTGGTCATAGCCTACAGGAGCACCACAAGCCCACATTCTTGCTCCACACAGAAGCAGAGACACTCTCAGAAGAGCACACCCTGCCCAGAGCAGCCCCCACAGAAGGAAATAATGGAAAGACAAGGTGTCTTCAGTGCTCCCCTTTTTCACACTGGCCAATATCTCTGGCTATTTCTTGAAGAGGTAAATGCTAGGTACCCTGTGAAACATAAGAATTGGGCCTAAAAAAAGTCTGCAAGCTCTCTACATGCCTATCTACTGACATCAGTGAAGCTAGCTCACTTCCAGAGTGACTCCCTCCCCACTTCAAAAGCAAACACAAGGAGAGTGTGTTGTGTACTGACAACCCATTTCTCCATCACAGTGTGTTGTCTAACCATTTAGCCCACTTCTAATGGATTGTATGTAATCTGGTATCCTAAAATAATTCAAGAGTATGGCTGTATAGATAGCTAAATTCAGCAAACTTATCCCTGAAAGACTGATTTGCCTTTGGACTATGACCTTTCTTTTGCATCTCCCCAGCTTTTACTGCTTGCATATTCTTCAGGCTTTTTGAACATATTCACATTCGCTTTCAAATGTAGCAACTTCCATACCAAGTTATACTTCAAGACAAAAAGGTAGAGCTTACTAAGGAAATGGGCTGCAAGGTTAAAGGCCAAGATGTTACTGTTTCTCCATTACATTCTGTGTAGGTGATATTACAATATTTATGATATAATGGGAAGCCTTTACAAATATTCAGTATTTCCAGTTCCAAATATTCAAAAATTAACTTCACTCAAGTATCATGAGACTTTAAAATTGTTAGTTCTAATTCATTTGCCTTGTGGTTTTAGGTTTGTGGGTGTTTTCTTTTTCTCTCATTAGGGCCAGAAGTACTTTTACATTCAAAACAAAGGTATTCACTCCAGAAAGTCCTTTCTCAGCACCTACAGGGACCTCAACCCAATACAAGGAGGTTTTTGAGTCACAAGAGCAGCAGCCCCCATGCTTTCCGTGAAACACAGGTAGCCTAACTAACTACTGCATTTTCTCTTCTCTGCTGGGATAGGGCAAAAGCTCCAAGCTGGCTGCACTCAGCAAACAAATAAGTCGGACCACACATCTCCTTTCTTTCGCACACTGTCATCTATTTACACAATTTGGTCAGGAGCTCAGCAATGCCACCACTGTAGATAGAGACTGCTTGGACAGGAAGAGAAGATTCTCTTCATCACTAATTGCATGGCAGCTCCTTGTCCATCCAGCACTGCTCCACTTAACTAAACACATGTAAATAGTTTCTATCTGCTGACTTGCAAAAGCATTGCAAAATACAGGAAGGAGAGGAAAGGCAGTGTTATTTTGCTGACTGGACAGAGAAGGCAGAGCCATCAGTGCTATCCATGAGAGCCACGCTAATATGCAAGGCAACTGGATCCTCACAATGCAGTAAAACTGCTCTAACTGAACTGCTCATCTTCCAGTCCTCTCATGTTAAGCACCATTATTTTCAGATAAAATAATGGCGAGTAGCAGGAGTCCTGACAAAGAATTCAGTGGCTATCTGCAATAGCGTCCTTCCAGAGACAAATTTCTTCCTTAGGGAAGGTAGCCTTTCACTGATACTACAAAGTTAATTCCATTTGTCCCAGGTGGTATTAATTCTACTCATGCATTCTGAAATTATCTGTTTGACAGGATGTTCCAACTCAAAAACAGCCTTTGGGCCTCATAACTGGTCCTTGTAGCACCAGGTCAGCAATACCTCAGGCAGACAGTTAACATTACACATGTGCTTAAAGTTCATCATCGTTCAGCAAGCATTTAAGCACACAGCTGAAATCAACTACCTGTGTAAAGTGCTTTGTGAGATCAGATCCTTATATCCACCAAGGTCTGAGATTGAGTTCTCCTACTAAGATGCTAGAGCCCTGCAAGAAGGTGTAGTGGGAAGCCTTTCTCCTAAGGTTGGTTAATGACGTATTAGATAAAGTCACCACCTGTGGAGAGAACAGAAGCCTGTGGGCATTGATTTTTGGCAATGATCATCTCTGAAAAGTCATCAAAAGTTCTGGAGCATCCTATTGTCTTCAGAAATCCAGCAATCAAACAAAGCAAGTCTTGTATCACTATAAACCTCCTGCCTTGCAAGGACAGACAAAATATTGGGATATGAAAACTTTTTCATTGCAAAACTATTTTTAATACAGTAGTTAACAACATTTCTGCTGACATCCAAATGCTAGATGCTAAAAATACTTTCCATCTTCATTCTAGTTCAGAATTTTGGTATGCACAAAGAAATTGCTGCCGTCTTCTTTGAACACAGAACAGATCTGACTTCTAAGGCTAGACACTGAAAAAAGGCAGAATCCCAGGGCTGTGAGCTTACTCCTTTACTCTAAATTAAATATGCAGTTACTGCAGCTGTGTGGCAAATCAAGTCTCTGAACGAACAAATGGCAAGATGGCCATCTCACTGCAAATTCTGAATAAGGGTAAGTAATATTTTTACAAATTGTAAAAATACATTGACCGGTGTTGTAAGGGACTCTTCCATCCTCTTGAAAATAAAGTATCGTAACATTTGAATAGTGAAATGAGACTTAAAATATTTTTTCATGTTAAGCAACAATCCTGTGGTGGGCTGACCTTGTCTGAATGCCAGGTGCCTACCAAGTCACTCTATCACCCCCCTCCTCAGCAGCATAGGGAGGGGAGAAAATAAGATGGAACAAAAAAACCCAAACTCGTGGGTCAAGACAAAAGGCAGTTTAATAGAAACAAAGCAAAGCTGCACACGCAGAAGCAAAAGAAGAACAAAATGTTTATTCTCCACTTCCCATCAGCAGGTGATGTCTGTCCACTTCCTGGGAAGCAGGGCTTCGTATGCATTGTGGTTGTTCCGGGAGGACAAATGTTGTAAATAAGGAATGTCCCCCCTCCCCCCTCCATTCCCCTTGCTTTTATTTCTGAGCAGATGTCATATGTTATGGAATATCCCTTTGGTCCGTTTGGGTCAGCTGTCCTGGCTGTGTCCCCAACCAAGATCTTCCCCACCCCCAGCCTACTGGTGGAGAGAAATGTTGGAGAGCCAGCCTTGATGCTGTGCGAGCACTGCTCACCAGGAACCAAAACACTGGGGTGTTATCAACACCTTTCTGGCTACTAATACAAAACACAGCACTATGGGGGCTGCTATGGGGAAAAATAACTCCATCCCAGCCAGACCCAATACAAATACTTAGAAAAGGCACTTATTCCCACAGGCAGCAGAAATGGAACAACTGGATCCTTCAGTACCTCAGCCAAACAACTTGTCTTCAGCAACTTCTATATATGTCAGATTCAAAAATAGACCTTGCTTCCATTGCAAATGTATAGGGTTTCTAATGCTATTTGTGATTCCTAACTACAGGCACAATCACAGTATGACTTGAAACATGAAGATTCTTGCCAGTCTCAATGGAGAGAAGAGCAAA
Organism: Antrostomus carolinensis; assembly: GCF_000700745.2. Lineage (NCBI taxonomy): Eukaryota > Metazoa > Chordata > Aves > Caprimulgiformes > Caprimulgidae > Antrostomus > Antrostomus carolinensis. The sequence goes on from NW_010322591.1 coordinate 19,437, forward strand.
CTTACTATGAGGCTGTAAGGTTTTCCTTACTCTCAGGTTTTTTTCCTGTATGACTCGCTCTGTCCCTTCCACCAATGCCCAGCAGAGATAGCCAGGAATACAAACACACAAGCTTTGCCTTTGGCTCCTTGATCAGAACATGCAGAAGTCTGACCATTGGGACACAAGGCAAGCCCCAGGTTCCTGGCTGTGGAAGGCAAGCAGAACGGATGTCTGATGAGTTTGGATTTCACTTTTCGCTATGCATATTTTTAATTTGAGGGAGGAACAATGCTGAGCTTTTCTTCTGACTTTTCTCAATATATGTCAAAGATGCCACTCTCACATATAATAAACTCTCTTTCTTTTTGCTAAGAAAAAATGAGAAAAAAAACCTCACTAGAGAAGAATGGTAACAACACATTTGAGTACAAAGACCCAAGGGAAGTAGGAAGAAAATATAAAATTACTTAAATCACTGCAGCAAACCAATTTCCTTCAGAGCCTTCAGTACTCCTAGCCAGGGGGAATACAGCTGATGAAGGTTAAAAGCATTGAATTGTGCAGGCAGAATAATGCACAGTGGGCTCAAAGCACAGACTTGGAATAAGGTTTCAAGTCTGAAGACACTGAGATTTGGGAATGTGGTTCAGAAGATTATGAAGCCTGTGAAATGCAAAACTGGAGCTAGTTAATATTATAACGTTTTATGGCAGTGGAATACCTCTCAAGGTCCAAAGAGTTTGGTCCAGAATTTTGACATTTCACCCAACCTCTGTGAACACTTGAAAAGGAATTCTCATACTAGCAAGCTCTCCCTCACATGCTGCTACTAGCTTGATGGCAGCTTGTTTGGAATGAAATGCAAGGGGAGACAGACATTCCTTCATTGATCCATATACTGAAATACTATGCTTCCTTGTGGACAGGCGGAAACTCCAGTGAATTGGCAAGTTGTACTCTTTCCTCCTCCATTCTATCGGGAGAATTATGGAAAAGTCTCTCTCTCCAAAGCATATAGGACAGCAAAATATGCCAATTACAGATAAAGAGTGTTTTTTTCTTTATACTGCATGATAGCTCTACTGCAGATCAGTTCTTCACCTTGTCCTTCAGCCACTTTATTTCCAGATCTACCAGTACAGGAAACAGCAGTCTTATTCCAGTCTGGGAGATGCTGTTCTCCTCATTTGCTGCTCCTTTTGACCAACCCTTGCTATGGCAAAGCACAGAAGATACAGCAACTTCAAAATTAATTTATCAAACTAGAAGCTGATTTGATCTGGAGCAGCTTCATGTAGCATTATGTTTACCTTTTCTGCAATGTATCTAGACTTTGTAAGTTTGAAATCTCTTAGTAAAATCACATTCCTGTTATACATGTTTCCTGGACATTGCCCATTTTTCAGAAAAGTGCTTGGAATTAAAAACATTATTTAAATGTTCTCCCTATATTGTGTGGCCTAAAGATTCAAAACAACCTAAAACACTTTGGCAGAAAGAGGTTAAAGTAAAAAAGCTCTCCAAACCTGAATTTTCCAAGTGCTTTAGCTTAGCTCAAAAAAATATATCCCCTATGATCCCTTGTGATGTAGTGTGACTGTAGATGTCCACTAGTGTTAACCAAAAGCACTACAGGATGTGTTTCAGAGACAGATTCCTCTTGATAGAATGCAAATATTGTTCAACGAATAGAAAAGTCCCCTGGAATGAGGGTTGAGACTGTTGACACCAGACCAGCAAATCAAAGATGTCATTAACAGGAGAACCTGTCAAATTTGTCTTTAACCCATCATAATGCAAGTGAATCAACTGCAGGTCAGATAATCCTTGAGAGGGAGTCCTGCTTGTTCCTTTCACACGGCTCCTTCTATCAGGACTTCACAATTACAGGGACAGAGCTGAAGTAGTTTGTAAGCACTTAAAAAAAAATAAAAAATAAAAAATAAATCCTGTGTGGTTTAATAACGCCAGTTCTGCCACCTAGTGACCAAGCAAAATTAACCTACAGTTCATGAACGGGCTGAGGGAGAATTGGCTCAAGCAGCCACCGTTGGCGGATGGGCACTGCCATAACACCATCAGTACCCCTGGCTGACCCCGGCAGCCTGCCTGCACACAGGAGCACACAAGGGAACAGTGTACGCTGCTCAGCAGTGCTTGAGAGGGATGACCAAGCCAGTATGTAGAAGCCCAGTCCAAGGCTCATTGATCTGCACACACTGGAACTGATGATGACTCTAGACCTTGTCTTCAGGGAGCTAGTCAGAGGGTTCAGCTTGCACAGAAGCACAACACTGGCAGAGGGGAAGGCAGCAGACACTGATGTTCTTTGTCAGTCCTTTGGCTTATTGGACAGTGAGCCTGATTTGGGCCCCAAATCTCCAGCATAGGGGTGGTGTTTCAGCAGAACCTTCCTTCAGAATTCACACAGGGAACCCTTAAGGTACCCTCTCTGAAGTTCCACAGCACAGTTCCTTAGATGAACTGCCAGAAATCAGCACTGTTTCAGAAACATGATGGCCATACAGTGATTCAATGCAACTTCCTAAATGTCAGATGGAGTCTTCTGAGCTGGGCCATACATGAAAAAGGACACTACCTGCATCCAATGGAAATGTACGAGCTCTTTTCTGCCTGGGATCTTGAGACATGGTTCATTGTCCTGCACCACGTGCACAGAGGCTAGGAGGAGATAAAGCATTTAGGGTGGAAAGGTTGCTGTGCCTGCCATTATGAAGGGAAATGGCAAATAGCATGGTGTTTAGAAATGTCTTTTCAGAGCAAAATTTGTGAGTTAAAACAACTAGCTTCTAACACATCTGTCTTAGAAGCATTCTTAGGCTAACAGGCGTAAACCCATTCCTACCTGCTGCATTTCTCAGTGCCTACCTATAGCAAAACACTTCAAGCCTTTTTAAAGAGGATGGCAAAAAGATAGAAAACTACAGTTGAAAGGCTAAAGATGCAAAAATCTGAGCTGCTTACAGGCCTGTATTACTAATTAATAAAGTCTGCAATTAATGATTAAAAACTTGGCAGGGCTAGAACTGCAAATAGAATCCAGGCTTGCCACCTCAATCTTCCTTGCTCTAACAACTTAAAAATCCTTTGTCCCTAGGTAGTTGTGCATCTGTTTTACATCCTTAGTAAGACTGCTATTAAAATAGCTACTGGAAGGCTAGCTACAGGGCTTTGGTCTCAGTCAGTTGGTTTCTTCTTTCTTACATATCTGTAACTCAGAAAATTTCATCAGAATCTGTGAAACTAAAACAAGGTAGTGGAGAGTGCGGTCCAGCATCTTCAGAACCCTGTATCTCATACAGCTATTCAGCGTTATCCCATGAAAATAAAGGTAGCTATTCAGGAAGGCATTTCTATTGCACTTCAGTATGCACTTAGCTTTAGCTGGCTTCCTGGTTGAAGCTATAGCATTTAAGCAACTTTTTTTTCAACTGTGAACTGAAAAAACAAAACAAAACAAAAAAAGGAATAAACCAAAAAGTGTTTAATCTCTCTGATGAGTGACTGACTTTCTATCATGCAGCTATTTTGAAAATCTTTGGAGGGCATTCCCTCCTTTTGTACAGCATGTAATTACCACTTGGAACCCGAGGCACTGGGATTATCACAGTGATACTGTAAAATATATGTAAATCAACAGAAAACCACTTTGCTTTTTCTCTTCTCCATACTGTCACACAAAACAGAAATGCTACATTCTTGGTGATTAAACCATGTATTAGCACAACTAAACAGAGCAAGATTCTAGTAGGAGAGAGAAAGGTGCCAGGTTCTTGTTCCACAGTATACAAACTTTATCCTCCAGCTCCATCTAGTTTCCCAGCCTGTCCTGTTCTGTTCAGGGAATAGAAAATTCTAGCTACTATTTGAAAACAGAATCACTAAAGCGGTGTTTATTTCAATTGTAAATTGGATTTAGAAAATAATGGTGAGGGGGAAGTGGAAAGTTACATGGATACCAGAGGAGACCCAGAAAATGTTTTTATTTTTATCTTCTAAGGAACTGAATGGTGGGGCACAGTGAGCAGGGTCTAGAGATCTCTGAAGTGGCCTTTCTAAAAGGTTCTGCTCAGGTAAGATGTCCTACTGTATGCCTCTCCTGATATGAATGTGTACACAGCTTTGGTTTTTTGAACCATACTGTCCTACATGTTCACTTAAAGGATCAAAAATTCCACAGTTCGTCTGAATGGATCATGATTCCTGGATCTATACTGCAGATGATTCCTAAAGGACTCACAATTTTGATTCTCCATCCTGAGGTGCCGTCAAGCTCTGATTTTCAGAGCTAATACTAAGTCTTGCATGTGTGTGCATAGCGGTGGTGGTTAATTTTAAATAAAAGTGAACCAAAGCACAGATGCATGTAGAAAGCACGCAGTGAAAAGTCTTGTACACAATCACATTGATATTCACTGTGCATCGGTATCACAGCTAAAGCATTTGTTGTTCTTCCCATGTCAGAAGAGTCACCAGGCCCGGAGTCACCAACTCGGGACTGACTCACAACTTTTCTACTACAGAGCAGTGAGGCACGGACAGAGACATAGGGCTTAAAATTTATTTTGTCCCAGAATTCCTGTTCTGTTCTGATAGAAAGGGGACAAAACACTCTTTTGCAGATGTTATAGTCAGCTCTGCATAATGTATCACTAAAAAGGCAACAATACAAAACAACTGTTACCCTAACAAACAAGTGCTAATGACTGATACTTCTTGCCCACCTAGAAACTCACTGCTGAGGAACAACTGCCGCAAGAGGTATTCAGTCAGACCCAGGTAAAACAAAACACAAGAACAGCAGGAGCCAATATCCTCTCTACTTAGGAGTGAGGGTAGCTCATCTGCCTCTCTTTTACCAGTGTATTAGACACAGTCTGACACCTCCTTAAGGACTTCCATGATGACTCACAGAACAAAATCTCCTCACAAGACAATGAATCTGCACTATAAAACAATCATGATCCCTCCTGCAAGATCAACAGCTGAGGCAGAGGTTATTTATTCCTCTGAGCCTGAGAAGATGTAGAAATGTCACAAGAAAATACTCCATGGGCAATTCAGTAGCATAGAAGAGTAGTTTTGAAGAAGGACCAAATGTGGTCAGCTATCCTGATTCTTTCATAGGTTAGCCTCCCACATTGAAAAAGGTAGATCCACCCTCTTCCTGTACCCAGCCACCAATGCTAAGCAGCAGAACATGTGCTTTGGACACATCATGGAATTGGTGGCTCTGATGAGAGAAAAGCTTTACAGTAAGATGACATTTATTCTAGGAAAGCCTCTGAGGTTAAGCTGTTTGGCAAATGTGATGGAATAAAAGCTGAAAAAGAGGGCAGGTCTCTTGATCATAAGGGAAACTCTTTGAGACTTTACCATTGCTTTTATTGCAGTTGAGTTCTCTTATTGTTTTAAGAAATATTTTGATTAAGCAGTTTCTCATTGAAAAATACAAGTTCTTTGAAACTGAAACTTCTTGTGGGAATGCATAAATCTTGCCCTAAATCTGACAGAAAATAATTTTTATAGCTGAAGTACAGTGTCTGATCTATACTAGGGTTTTCCGTTGGTCATTAACCCAAACATAACCAACCGTTCAAGGAGTAAGGCATTCACCTGGAAAATGGGTGAACGGCAGTGCAGTAGTTCCAAGAACATCTGCAATACCTTAGTAATTAGCTTATCAACTAAAAAAGCATCTTTTAATTTTTTTCAAAGAAAAAATGTAGAGTAAATTACTTTTTTCCATATTGCAGAACAAACAGCTACGGAAATCTGGTTTTGTGGGATGGTCACCGTTTTATTACTGATAAGGAGTTTTTATTGTGTGAAGTCCAATGTCTAACATAAGTTGTATAAGAGTCAGAGAACGTGCATATTCTCTACCTACTCACGAATATTCCTGTCTTTCACTGTTTCCATTAATTCATTCCTCCTATTTTGCAAACACAGACTTGCCATACTCTCAACCTGTCTCAAATGCACTGTGCATCAGGAAGCCATAAAGGGAGCAGCTGCTCCACAAGGGAGGCGCGCTTGTAGCTGGGAGCCTTATTATGGCTCCTGTCAGCAGGAGCTCATCAACAAGGGGCCAGGATACAGAGCAGCAAATCCGGGTCAGGAACCAGGCCAGAGACAGCAATTGGGGTCAGACAGACCAGAGACAAGGTAGTCTGATGTCAAACCTGGCAGCCCCGCCAGTGGGTCTGGGTCAAGGCGAGGACTGTGGCTGTCACATCTGCTTATGCAGCTGTGGTGTGGCACAGCAGCAGAACCTCAGCATAACAGCAGCTCCCAAGGGAGAGGAGGGACAGGCCATCACCTCTGGCCTTTTCTACAACAGTTCTTACTTCTGAGAGAGCTGACCTTGGGCTCACAAAGCCAAACTTAGCCAACTAAACTGCTGGAAGGTGGATGTGCTCTGGGTCCTACATAATTAAGATCTGAAGCAAGAAAGGAGAGTTTCGTCATCTACTTCTAAAACTTGGAAGAAGCCTTCTGGTTATGAGCATTCACCTTTGGACAGAGTTGGTAGATAGACTCCACCTCTCTGAAGTATACAACATTCCCACAGCACTGTTAAAAACCCCCTCTTTTTCCACCTTGAAATGTTTTATGACTTTCAGCTTGAAAAGTGTCCCACCAAATCTTTCAAATTTCAAAACGACACACTTTTCACTCTCCCCCAACTCCTCCTACCAGAAACAGCTGAAAGAACATCCCTACCAGACACTGCATCCTGCCCTGGGGTTTTTCCAGTGTGCCATTCTCATGGTTTAACCCCAGCTGGCAACTAAGCACACACAGCTGCATGCTCACTCTCTCCTAGGGGGATGAGGAAGAGAATTGGACGAGTAAAAGTGAGAAAACTTGTGAGTTGAGCTAAAGACAGTTTAATAGGTAAAGCAAAAGTCGCACGTGTGCAAACAAAACAAAACAAGGAAATAGATTCACCACTTCCCATCAGCAGGCAGGTGTTCAGCCATCTCCAGGAGAGCAGGGCTCCACCAGGCATAACGGTTACTTGGAAAGACAAATGCCATCACTCCAGACGTTGCCCCCTTCTTTCTTTTTCCTCCAGGTTTGTATGCTGAGCATGACATCATCCGGTATGGAATATCCCTTTGGTCAGTTGGGGTCAGCTATTCCCCCTCCAACTTCTTGTGCATCCCCAGCTTCCTCGCTGGTGGGGTGGTATGAGAAGCAGAAAAGGCCCTGACCCTGTGTAAACGCTGATCAGCAAGAACTAAAACATCCCTGTGTTACCAACACTGTTACCAGCACAAATCCAAAACATAGCCTCATCCTAGCTACTATGAAGAAAATGAACTCTTCCAGACAAAACCAGCACAGCCATGAAAACGGGTAAAGCTGCACTTGTTTATACCCAGGGTCTGCCAGAGTCTCTATGGTCAACACCTAGCTAGCTGCCTTGGTCAGGTTTCTGGAATCTAAGCAGCAAGGTAACAGGGACAGTGACAGGAGGAATAAAGAAAATTACTTCAGTCAGTTATTAGCACTGGTTCCACCTTCCTCCATGTTTTTAACATACTCCTTGGGTCCGTTTACCCCAATATCTCAGTTCTGAGTCTATAAGTACATGCTCATTAATCCTGCGATGGAAGATAAACACTTCTACTTGTCTGCCACAAATGTGAGGATGTCACACCAAAAGAGATATTTCTCAGTGTCACCTGCTCAACAGTGATGTGTCTTCAAGTGAAGCAACAATATATTTGGCATGTCAGCCTATTCTCTGCAGGCAAACTGTTCCTGCTTTTATTTTGGAAGTATTGTCCTACCTGGGAACTTAAAACAAATGTTGATGGAAGCATTAATTGCAGGAAAAACTGGTGCAGGAGACTAGAGGCTGAAGTCTGAATGATGTCAGGAAGAAGCAAAGAGCAACCAGAACATTCTGGAGTACTGTTAAGTTAATGGCTACCGGAAAGACAGAGAAAAAAAAAATCCTGCAGACGTATCCTGAGTTTCTACACAGTATAAAACAATTTACTTGGTGGATATTATTCCAATATTTCAGGGAACATTTTGCCAAATGAAACAGATGTAGCCAGAACAGACCAAGCCAAACCTAAACTGACTTAACCTAAACTTAACTGACTGATAATGTTCCTGTAAAATACTTCTGAGTTTGAATGAACAATCAGAAGCAACTGCATCTCTGCAAATTCTGCAGGTGAGCCACAGCCACCAGGTAATCAAAGACCTGATAATAAAAGATAAAGTGCTCTCAAGAAAAAATGCTTGTAGAAGTTAATAAGACTTGGTCTTTTCAAGAATAATGTCAGCTAATGTTTTTTTTATTTGGTGTTTGTACCACAGTGAGTATTGCAGATGTGTAAAGATTTTTTCCCCCACCTGAGATTTTTGTGGCTTTAGACCCCAGGCTTTAGACCCCACAGCTGTTAGCATGAGGCTGCATCAGCCAGCACAAGACAAGGGACACAGGCAGCCTGGCATCTGATACTGCTGAGCAGATGCAACTGATATCTGCTGAAGTACATACATTGGTCACAGTACCATCCAGCTGACCAGGACCAGTACAGATGGAAACCCTCCAACTAGACCAGCTAGGTCACACAAGTTCTACCACTTGCAAAGTTTAAATTATTTTCTTTAATAAGCAATAGGATTTTTTAAAAAAGAAAGTCAAGAGTAACAGGAGTTGATGGATGCAAGGAACTTCTGAAAGCCTCCATCTTTTCTGTAAGCCAGAAAAATTAACGTAACACTAGATTTTCAAGCATTCGTATGAGCACTTCACTTTCACTAAGTAAAGCACTTAGTTATTAGTTTAAAGTTAAGCATTTCTATATGGGTAGGAAACATGAAAACTGAGATCCTCAATTTCAAATATATCTTGATGCCTGTTTATATATATATCTACTTATTTTTGTAATTAGAGTGGTGGGCTGCGTTGATTGTACAGATGCTTCCAACTGCAGTATGGAGCTGAATTATGCTGAGCCCTGTGACAGCCCCATCTCTCTATCTCCCTTGCTGGTATAACTCAGCCTCAGAGTTTCAAAAGAGTACTTTCAAGGACTCATGCACAGGATACCCAGCAATATTTTGAGCTCCATCAGTGTCTATTCACCTACATTCAGAATATGAATGAGGGTTTGTGTCAATAATAAAGCACTGTTTGGACTTAAGCCTGCACCTGAGTTGAATGCCAATTCTGAGCCCACTGTAGATATCCTCCACAACCAATAGTCCAGACCTGTGCCAATCGAGCAACCTCTAGTTGGCCATTACTATAACTAAGCTATAAAATCCATCACAGCCTAAGTCAGCCTCTGGCGAGTGATGTCTTTATTCTTTCTCTGTCATACAAAACAATATACAGAAAGCCAGAGCCACACAACAAACTGAATATTGCCATGTCTCCTTTCTTGTCTTACTCTGAGAAAAGGCTGAATCTTTCTTAATAAATGCTTCCTTGCACGATGTTAAGAAGTGTATAATGGAACAGTGCCTACCTCCACAGCCTCTCTTCCCTAGAAAAACAAACAGCAGGTCCCTTTAGCACAGTTTTTTTTAGGCAATGACTATTCTCCAAGAGATTTACTGCAGCAGCCTTAAGCAGATATTTGTAGCAGACAGTGCTCCATCTGTAGTCTTACCTCCTCCATGTGAGAGCTGTAATTCTCTTAGAGTGAAAGGACAGGAGATCATAATAGCTACTCATGTACCACGATGATATTGTTTCTACAGGCAGGACAGCACTTGGCTTTCTGTCCCTCCTTTGGGCAACACAAAACTTTCTTACAAAGCTGAAATAAATTTCATTTTTCTGTTTGCTACCACGGTATCAGCTGGACACCCCACTCCCCAAAACACAATAGCACTGTTCTAGCTATTTTAAAGGAAATCTTCTGAAGAGTGGATTTCTCAGGGGGTTGGATACTGGATATGGACTATTTCAGCTGCAAATTGCTAGCACGATTCAGGATCAAGCTGGTAACAGTGCAAATGTGTGACAAGATGTGTTGGGTTTGTGGGGGTGAAAGGGGCTACCTTCACAAAGAAGCTTCACAAAAGCTCCCTGGCTCCAAGGCGTACACGTCCCAGCCCAGGCTGAGTCAGTTAGCAATCAACAACTCTGTGAATCCGTATTTCTGAGGGGAAGGACTGTCTTGAAAAGAAGGTGGAGAGAACCTGGAGAGGCCATTGACATGAACAAAAGACATCCATCGGCCTAAGCAGAAGAGAGAGAGTTTTGTTTCCAGGAGGAAGGAGGGGAGGGGGAAAGAGAACCTCAGACACCCAGTTCAACAAGCACGGAGCAGGAGAAGGCAAAGGAGGTCCCTGCAGCCCATGGAAGTTCAACAGTGGAGCAGAGACCCACGTGTAGGCCATGGAGGACTCCACGCTGGACTAGAAAGCTGAGCCTGAGGGCAGGTGTGACTGAATTGAGACCCCAGAGATGCTCGATGCCAGAGTGGGGGTGGATCCCCAGAGCCGGGGGGTGAGGAGGTGTGCTGGACCAGAGGCCCATCTGCAGCCTGTGGATGTCCCCATGCCAGAGCTGAGCCCAAAGAGGTCCATGACCCCATGGGAGGCTCACTTTGGAACACTTTGTTCCTGGACTCTTTTTTTTTTGCAGCCTGCAGGAAGGACTTCATGCCGGGAAGAGCAGCAGAGGTGAACTGACTGAACCCCCCTTCCCTGTCCTCTCTGCTGCTGCAGAGGGAGAAGGCGGAGAAATCGGGAGCAAAGTGATTTGAGCCCAAGAAGAAAGGAGGGGTGAGGGGAAGGTGTTATAAGATGTGGTTGTTCTGTCTCACTGTGCTACTGGGATGAATGGTAATGAATTGAATTGATTTTTCTTCCCCAAGTTTGAGTCTGTTTTGCCTGTGACCATAACTGGTAAGTGAGCCCTCCCTGTCCTCATTCTAATCCGTGACCCCTTTGTTGTGATTTCCCTCCCATCACACTGAGTGGGGTGAGTGAGTGCATGGACTGCATGGTCCTACCTGTGGGTGAAACCACCACACGTGCTTCACTTATGTGAAATTATCTACTCAAACAGTTCTTCATGCATAGGTTTCCAACATCAGAATGAAGTCCAACAGGTATTAGATGGTGTAAAGCAACACATTTTAATACAGAAAGCATATCTATTTAACATTCATCATGGCATGAACAGACTACTGTAGGCAGAAAGTATATGCTCAGAAAGCCAACTTTACCAACACACCAAACTACTGTCCTTCTAATGGGTCCTGAACATTATTGACAGCCACCAGTGGACATGATCTGCGCTGTACACCTCTGTCCACTCACCAAAAAGTTACACTTCTAAGAGTGCAATGGACTAAGATCTTGATTCAGAACTAGGGAAATAAGATTTCACCCTCCTGATTCATTCAGAAAGCTCTCTGCCAGAGTTTCCAGTTTTTAAATTGAAATGGACCTAATGCGACCAATTTACAAGGCTGTAGCACAAAGTAGAATCACTGCAGGTTTTCGGATTTTCCCAGTAAGTTTACTGAATCGACCTGTTCCTCTGTGGTAAGACACACAACAAGAAGAAAATCTTAGCTCTAACTTGTGAGAGCTCAGGCTTACAGAGCAATACATGACTTTTCTTAGTCAGAGATGAAAAAGTCTGTAAGAATCCTGCCATTCTAATTGCAAAGGAGGATCACTCAAATGCTTTTGCCATAACTGAGTAAGTCATAACTGACAGGATCTTTAGCATACAAGCTGGAGTTGGTAAAATACAGGTTCAATTCTCTGCTTTGTAGCTGGTGTCCTGTGTGACCTGACATGAGCATCCATGCTGTAGTTCCCCAGCAGGAAACAAGTGCAGTGGCACAGCTGAACTTTTCAGGAAGATGATCATTTTCAGGTGGATTCAGAGATAAACAAGACAATAGTGCCACAGGGCTCTAAGTGGGTCAGTGAGCTTTATCCCCACATGGCTCATAGAGACAGGCTGACATCCTGTTTGCCATGTGTTTGCTGGAATGCCTTCTTGCGTTGTGCTGTCAGAATCACTCCTGATCCTGCACTGACACACATGTATGAAAGCTAACAGTTTGTTTGTTCACTGGGCACACTATGGAGGGAATATGTGTGATTCTGTATTTAAACAGATTGGAAAAACAAACAAAAACCAAAGAAACAACAAAACTGAGGCTAAGCACACAGGATAGGATTTTTTAAAAATGCACAGTGGTTGCCAAGCATTCACAGGTGCAGATTTATTGGTAGGTCACTGAAGTCAGTAGCATGACAGTAAACTGAGTTTGTCTATCAGAAGAGGGTAGTGAACACACAGAGTGTAACATCATCTTGCTGGTGCAGTACTCGACTGTTTTGTCTGCGTGATGTAACTCTTCCGTTTCATTAACAGCAAGGCCTGGTTTGGACTGCCTCTTGATTGAGCAGTTAGCCCCGTACTGAGCTTGTTTGAAAACCTGATTGCAAACCTCATAATTAAGAACATAGCCAAATGGTATGAATTTTATCTACTGCTATTTTAAAGGTATTTCTTGCATTAACATGGATGAGAAGCTATAAGATTGTTTTGTACCTTGGAAAATCTCTAGGTGTTTAAATATGAGCGCCTAAGGTCAGGATCCTACACCTGGTAAGAAAAGGCAAATATTATCACACAATTCATCCTTTCTGGAATGTCTCTTTACCTTTTTTCTTGTCCTCCCCACACTTCCCAGAGCCGAAGCAGTCTGGATACAACCTACAGTTTACTCAACCCAACTACTAAAGGCATTTTTGTCATTTTAGGGCCTTCCCTCTGTTGCTGTCTTGCTTTCTGAGTACTAGATGGTACTTCAAAACCTCTAAACTGTCATTCTGACTCTAGCAATGAAATGAAAATATAGATAAAGCTCATCCTTCCTGGCTGATGGGAAAAAGGCAGACTCAAATCTGGTATAGAAAAAAAGCTAGATTTTTAGTAACACTAAATCTCAGCAGTCAGATTCACACTTTAGCAGTTTGTGATTTAACCATGCCTCACAGTAGATCACAATTAGCCTCAGAACAGAATCCATAAAGCACAATTAAAAAAATGCACTTAGGTGTATGCTTAAAGTTCAGCTTCTGTATTACTGAATTAAGATTCAGCAATTCCCATTTCAATCCCTTCCAATTTCTTCACAAAATAGTAATCTGAATAAATATAAAAGCAAGCGCAATCATGAATAGGCAAGAACCTTTGAGCTTTTCCTCTCTTTTGTGTGACTGGCCAAACAAAGCACAGTTACACTAATGAAAGCCAGACATCTACCACTGCTGCTGTTACCGCATCCCTGTCAAAAACGGAACTAATCTCCCTGGGCCAAGAGCGGAGATAAGGGCAATTACTCTGGTGATTATTTCTAACACTCAGATTTGTCCAAACACTTTCAACAGTTGGCACACACTTACACTAAACACTAGTTACCTACGCTATAGCGAATATCTCTTTAGAAACTCTTTGAAAAAGGCTCTCTCAGCCAACAAAGGACTGGCATTTTTTAAGCACTGTAAAGCCACCATTCCCCTTACGCAGCTGACAAATCTTTTGACTATTGGCTAGAATGCCCCTTTTTTAAGAGTCCATAAATCTGGGAGGCAGAGACTGTGTTTAAATCCATTACTATCTTCTGATAACTGTGCTGAACATGTTTATTCTACATGCAAAAAGGAGGAGATAGTATTACCATGACAACACCTTTGAGGTCCCAAGTAAAACACAATAACTATTAAAAAAAAATTGAATTTGTTCTATTTAACAGACTGACTAAATCACATCTACGGCACACACACCATGCTGTTGCTACCCCAGGAAATGAAAAAGGCAAACACTGGGACAAAAGTCAGTTTTATAAATGGCAAAAGTAAGGAACAGAGAAACTGAAGTGGCATGTCCGAAGTTACACAAGAATTGACTACAGATTTCTTGTTATCTATTCCTGTGTCAACCACAAGACACGTCTGCCAGAGAGTGTTCCTGCAAAACAGCTCTTTCATGGTCACACCTTTGAATATGACAGATAGAATAAGGTGGAACATTAAGAAATAACAGCAATGTACATATAAGTGGTAAAAAGGTATTTTGACCATGTGTTACAAAATATGAAAATTGAGAGAAGTGATGTTACTTGCCATGAAACTGAGAAGAGCTAAAAAAACCCTCTGTGATTCACAATTCACCCACATGCCAGTTTTTGTTCTATTTTGGAAGCCTAATGAGACTCCTTCTCTACTCACAAGGCCTCCTTTGCCTCATTCTGCCTGTCAAAGGATCACTTCAAACTTATCATTGCCGTGTTATTTCTAATCATGGATATTCTATTACACTGAACGAATTAAACCTGCTTTAGAGTTAAGATTTAGAAAAAAAAGTATTTTGACTTAGACTATCACTTAATACGTTTAGGCCACAAACAAAACTGCTGGGCCAGTAAACTGACCTTAAGAGGGACTGCCAGTTTCCAAAGAGAACTCTTCGAGTCTCTGAGAAAAGCTATTGCCTTTGTTGCCATTCACGACTACAAGACGCAGCCATGTAGTTACTTCACCATTTCAGAGTCATTTGTTGCTACTTGCATGGTTTAGGAACATGGTCTGGCCCACAGTTCAGAGACTGAACTTCTATCAGTTAACTACCCAGCAAAAGCCATCCTGATGTTGTGCATGAAATGAGCCCTTTGCAGTTACTGAGGCACACACCTCAGAAGAATGACGCCTGCATTTGAGCCTCTGGGGGGGCTACGAAGCTTGCCAAAACCAGCTGCAAAAATATGGCAATCAGTTGTGAATCCAGGGGATGGACTCACACCTTTGCAATCACTCAAGGCTACCCTTTCAGATGACCGTGTGCTCCTCACGTTGCGCTCCCAACAGTAAGCGTGAGTCTGGAGAAGGAGATGAACCACGCCAAGGGCAACGCGGGGCACGGGTCTGCCGGGCTGCGGCCTTCTCAGCATCTCCCCCCAGCCCGCACAGGCGCCTCGAAGGCCCCTCTCGTGCCTGACAAGGCTGGGCAGCCAGCTCTCTCCTTCACCCTCTCCCTCTCCCTCTCCTCTCCTCTGATTTAGGCTGGAGAGAAGAACCCTATGAGAAAATAGGATGAAGAGATAGAGCAAAGAAGTGGGAGGTTTTTTTGCTTTATGGTCAA
>NW_010322592.1:0-6080 GCF_000700745.2 Antrostomus carolinensis
AACCCAAACTATTCTATGATTCTATGATCTTTCTAATTGGAATGATGACTTTTGAAAGCTATCCTAAAGGAGTTCCACAAAACATTTTGTTAACATACCTTTTAAAGATATTTCGATTTCTTTCCATACTGAAGAGAAATCTCAAGGCTCTGAAAGCATAACACTAAAGCAGGAAAAATACTGAAATTGATGACAAATTTATACACAAATGGAAAAGCCACTGATAAACATCGAGTTTTCCCCTTGGCTTTAAACAAACTTTGTACTTAAATGACTAGATAAGATTATGTTATTAACCTGATAATGAAGAGAGCAGCATTTTAAAAGTACACAGGGGTATTTTGCGGGGGGAGGGGGAAACAACAGAAAAAAGTGGGTGACTACACCTATCGTACACACTGAGGAACATCTAAGTCTTAATCATCTTTTTATTTGCAGATAGCTCAAGACTTGAGACCTGCTCTCCTCTCCAGTGCTAAAAAAGGCAAATGTAGTCAGTGGTTTTGTAATGATACAGTAGAAACAGCATTTGGCATTTTTTCTGAAATATGCAGTGTAGGACACTAAGTTCTAACAAGGAACAAAAAGAAAAAAGAAAAGTGAGAAAGAGAGAATGGTCAGCTTCTTTTTTTTTTTTAATACTAAGTTCATCATATTTACAGAGATCTTTATGTATCTCAGTTTCTATATGATCTCTACTGAAGAAAGTTTATTTTTAAAAAGTCACTAGCAGGTAGTTAATATGCATGCTTTTATGTAACTCATCTTTAATTCTGTCCATCAAGAGTCAATAATACGGCACACATATGGCTGACCAAAGAAAGATGACTATAAATTAAACCAAAGGCAAATAAGGTATTGGTATCTGAAACTGTACAAATAGTAAATGCTTTTTAACATAATTTAGAATTACTTCATTGCATCAGTGACTAAAATATTACTATAGTCCAGTGTGATAATCCCTATTTAGATACTGGTAACTGTGTCTTAGTGATAACTGCAAAATTAATCCCAATGTTTAAAACACATCTTTCAATATATAGAAAAATGCATTAAATTAAGAAAATAAAGGCCAAACTACTACTACTTTTTAAGGAAGCAAGATACTTGAAATTTTACAGAAAAGGAACGGATGTCAGTGCTGCTAAGAAGCTGTGTCTTTTACAGACAATGTTTCTTTTTAGTCCAAAGTAATGTCCTCATCTCAGGAGAAAGATGATATCTAATATTCCACTGAGAATCATAGTCACAACTCAACTGTAAAATAACCCAGATTGGCTGGGCTATAGTTGCTACCTTGAAAGTTTTTAATTTTAGAGACTACACATAGAACTTACTGTAGAAAGCCCATCAGTGAAAGGACATGATAGCAGATTAATAATGAGCTAAGCAGATATTTTAAATGGCAATAATATTTGTCTTTCTCACAGTAATAGTGTGAGATCAAATATCAAAACTTGTGATATGTTTCAGTTAAGGCATGATGATTTTTCTTTATGGTACGTACACAGAATAAATGGCGGCTATCACTGCCACACTTGAAGTATGGAGTAAGATCACTATGGCAATATAGCAGAAAGAAGCTGAAAACTTAATCATTGAAAACAGACAATGGAGCAGTAAAGAAATAGGCCCAGCATTGTGAGAATTCTAAGAAAAATGCCTATGAAATTCAAAAAGGGTATTCCACTAGCTGCAACTGTATTGCACAGCAGTAACAATGCTAAAGGCAACACAGATAGCAGTGTGAGAACCTGAACAAGGTTTCATAAAAAACCTGTACTCCTTATTGCTTGCCTGAAATGAATTTATTTTTTGTGTATGATCATTAAGTCCATTATTAATTCACATGGCTTCATGCTTAACCCAGCTGCAGTTGCTTAGTATTTCCTGTGATTTATTTCCTATTATATTCAGCTGGAACCTAAAAATCTTGGTGGGCACAAACTAAGCTCCTTACAGTTGTATGAGGCAACTGCACTGAGCACATGCTACCGTTTATTAGACTCTGTGTTAGCTTCATATGCCCTCTAGGAAGATTTTTATTTATCTCACCTGTAATAAATTAGCTTTTTCAGCATTCCTTTCTTCGTTTGGCAAAATCAGCTTTGCTATTGTATAGATTCCATTTGCCTGGAAATCGAGGAAGGTCAATATTAATAGCACTCCTTTCCATAGAAACCACAAATAAAAACCAGTTACTTCAGATAAAACAGAAGCTAATACCAATTGAAAAGTTCTCAACATCCTGCAGCACACCTAAATTATAAGCTCAAATGACTTAAAAGTACATAAGAATGAAATTATCATTACATTTAAAGTGATACCGCAAAAAGAGCTTACAAACAGATAATGAAGCAATGCTTCTGTCTCTAGAGGTGAAGGAAATTGCACAACAGAGCTCCCATCACCATGTGGATATTCTGAACTGTCAGGAACCAAAATTCCAGTCACAATAAATACAAACTGGAGAAATACCAAAAGGTATTTCTATTTGGTACCAAAAGGTATCCCCCAAAAGGGATAGCCTGAGGAGTATGTCTGTGCCTGGTTTTGTGAAAACCATACTGTATTTCAGCTTCCATTTTCATATAACCATACTTGGTTCCTCCATTAATGTACCCATCATGTTGGTTTGATAGATGGACACTGGTAGATGTAGTTACAGTACTGCTCCAAGTTACCTGACAAGCCCTCTGTTGGAGACTACTCTCTTCTCTACCAGAGTTTAAAGGAATATGGGTCAGCTCTGCAGAGCCTCTGCTGCAGTTCCTGACATATTTTCTTAAATGGCCCATGAAGGTAGAAATAAGCCAAGGTTTTAGTCTGTGCAGTAGAGCTATTGAGTCATAAACATGTGCTGGCTTGCTACCAGAACCGCTGCAGACTGCTATCGAGGATGTAAGTTGGAGGTTCCTGGAATGTGTGGAAGATAACTTCCTGACACAGCTGGTAAGTGAGCCCACCTGGGGAGGTGCCTCGCTTGACCTGCTGTTTACCAACAGAGAAGGACTGGTGGGAGATGGGATGGTCGGAGGCCATCTTGTGCTAAGTGACCATGAAATGGTAGAATTCTCAATTGTTGGTGAAGTAAGGAGGGGGATTAGCATGACCACTACCATGGACTCCCAGAGGGCAAACTTTGGCCTGTTCAAGACACTGGTTGAGAGAGTCCCTTGGGAGACAGTCCTGAAGGACAAAGATGTCCAGGAAGCCTGGACATTCTCCAAGAAGGAAGTCTTAAAGGCTCAGGAGCAGACTGTCCCTGTGTGCCACAAGACAAACCGGTGGGGAAGACGATGGGCCTGGCTGAACAGGGAGCTCTTGCTGGGACTCAGGAAGAAAAGGAGAGTTTACCATCTCTGGAGGAAGGGGCAGGCAACTCAAGAAGAGTACAGGTTTCCTGACAATTCTGGTGTTTAAGATATATAGAAAATATTTTTTACTGGTTTACTTCTATTCCTTTCCTCTTAACCAATAGTTTTAAAACATATATGAACTTCTCTCCCTGTCATATTTAAGGCTCTTTGTTCTCTTGATTCCCCTAGGAATACCTTTATTTGGGTTTTAAGCTAACTTGAAGGCCTTGATCACTGACTTAACATTTAAAGTATAAGAGCTGGCTACAGCTTTTAACTAGTATTAATGCCCTAAATATTTGTGTCTTTGACTATGTCTGGAATACATACCAGGGATTTTAAGAATGGTTTTCAGAACCATAAATTCTAGCTGATTTAAACATTGCATTTTTAAATGTAGTTTAGAGACACAACCTGGGGATGGAGTGCGAGGAAGTTATCTCAGAAATATAAAATTCTGAAGAAAAGATAAGTTGCTTGTGAAACAACAACACATCAATATTAAGCTGCACAGAATTTGTTTTAATAAAATCATGAAATTCAGAATTTGTATTTCTCAGTTAATTCCATGATTACCCTTATTTACAATCCTATCTTAAATATGGTAAAAGCAAGGCAAGAGATGCCAATCAAAATGAACTCTGGCTAAATAAAGCTGTTTATTCTCCCAGACAACTTGATATCTTTGTGTATATGTCTCTGTGTGTAAATGTATAAAGAAACAGATACTAAAGTTATATAAAGGCATATTTTCCAATTGCTTTCAAATGCATTTGGTTTGTTAATTAAATTATGGTGACAAATAAGAACAATTAAGGCAAATTATAAACTATAATGCCTTACTTAACTGAATAAAGTCTTCCTACCTGTACTACCTGGTAAGCATTAGTCTCATTGAGCACCAGTTCAGTAATTGCAGCACAACAAGCTAGAATAAAAATTCAGATGTAACATTTAGATTCATAAAGATATTCAGACAGTGTGGTGGGTTAACCCTAGCTAAGGGTCAAATACCCAGACAGCTGCTCATTCACTCCCCTTACTTGAAAGGACAGAGGGAGAAAAAAGGGTGGAAAAGCTCCTGGGTCAAGATAAATACAGGGACATTGCTTACCATGGACCATCATAGGCAAAACAGACTTGACTTGGGGAAAATTAATCTAATTTCTTGCCAACTAAAACAGATTTTGATAGTAAAAAACAAAGAAAAAAAAATTAAAACATCATCTTCCCCCTACCACGTCCTTTTCTTTCACCTCAGACTCATTTTCACTCCTTCTGACACCTCTACCCTTTCCCCAGCAGCGCCGGGGGGTGGTGGATGAGGGTCACAGTCAGCACGTAACAGTTCCACTCTGCTGCTCCTTTCTCCTCACACTTTTCCCCTGCTCCAGCGTGGGTTCTCTCCACATGCTGCAGTGTAAATACCTGCTCCACAGAGGTCTCTCCCACGGGCTGCAGGGGAATCTCTATTCTGGTGCCTAGAGCACCTTCTATCCCTCCTTTTTCTCTGATCTTGGTGTTTGCACTGCTGTTTCTCACAGGTTTTTGGGTTTTTTTCCCCTCCTCTGCTCACCCAGCACTTTTATCCTTTCTTAACTATATTTTCACAGATGCATCACTGGTTTTGCTGATGGGCTTAGCTTTGGCCAGCAGTGGGTCTGTTGTGGAGTCAGTTGGAACCAGCTGTGTCCAGTGCAGGGCAATCCCTTACCTCTTCCTGCAGAGGCCACCCCTGCAGGCCCTCTCCTAACAAAACCTTGCCACCTACAGCCAATACTGAAGGCTAAAAATATAAACAAGTCAGAACAGTCTCAGTCAGAATTGAAACTCAAAGTTCAGCACATACTCTTTCTTAGGAGTCTTTAAGGAAAGTAGAAGTAACCCAGAAATATGCTCCACACTGGCACTACTTTTGATATTGCAATTTAATTCACATTACCAGCTCTTCAGAGGTAACATTCATGATAAAGTATTAAAAAACACATATTATGTTACAGCTTTCAGGAAGATACTGCAAAGGATCACGTAATCCTAGTAAGGATATTTTGCATTGTCCTTCTATAGTCACTGAAAAAAGACATGATCCTCCAGAAGGCATTTCAGAATGGAGAGTTGATGTGCTATTGAGAAATCTCTTCTAAAAGGGATTCTCTCCATAACTACTGAGGAATCCTCGCTTGACGGGTAGTCTTTAAAATACCACTTTGAAAGAGTTTCATTGTAATCAATTCATGATTGAACTACCATAGTAAATTTGAATAGAGGGAAAAGTATGATCAATAAAAATAATTGCAGGCTAAAAACAAAATTTATATCTATAGATATATATAGATACGTTTGAGATGTTTTTACAGCTGGAAGAAATATGATTCCCATGGACTTTATCTTTTGCTTCTTTCTAAAAAAGCGTGCTTTTTGAAAATATGTGCTGGTATTGCACATTTAGAAATAAACACAGGTGCCTTGGTGCTCCCACTCCCTAAAGCAGGTGTAAATGTTTATGATTTCAATTTTGAAATATTTTTAATTCCTTTGCATAAGTGTGCGTAAACATATAACAAGAGGATTAGGCCTTATAAACCTACCTGCTTGAAGTGACAAAGTATTTTCTTGCATCTCATCAGGACTCAAATCATCTGATAAGTGTTGTTGGATTCTCCCTGCTGGGTTCGCACTAGATAAACTTCCAACTGAAGAGCGATCAGAAACAAGATTTCT
>NW_010322592.1:6116-9766 GCF_000700745.2 Antrostomus carolinensis
AAAATGGCTTAACATATCTTTGTTAACCATTTCTGAAGTTCTGAAAATTTGTATGTTTTTCACTAAATTAGCTAATACACTTTGAAAAAGCAAACAAGCCTTTAAACAGAAAATTTCTTTACCACATTTATCAATCACAGTCACAATTCTAGCGCGCTAAATAGGGGCCAACTAATAGGGATACGAAGTTGTCAGTAATGACATATTTATAATTTAGTCATTATTTACTTTGTACACTGAAAATATGAAAAACATTAAGATAACAATGAAATATGCACAGCTGCAAAAGAAAAAATCTTGCTTCTTTATTAACTTCTAAATGTTCTATGCTTCATTATATTCTAAATAGCCTTTTAATTTCTGCAGACCACATACAGCTGAACAAAACAAAGATGCTATTTGATAAAAGAGGGCTTGGGCAAATATATCTTCAAATATGAAACAGTCTCATGTAATGGCCACAAGGTTGAGGACTGAAAACCTACCCCTGTAACACATGAAGCAGCTGCTTGATTCCACCCCAAATCCGAATTTCCACACTAGTCTCAGGGTCTTCACAAACCTGTACCAGAATCCAAACTATACTCCACAGAAGTTTGATGTGATCAGAATGGAGTAAACTGAGCAAGACTGGAACTCCTTCATACATTTTTATTTGCTCTTTGACTTGGGACTCTGCACAGAGGAGACGTAGTAACTCTGCTGTGAGCCTAAAAAAAAAAAAATCAGCAAGAAATTTTAACAACTCCATCATTACTTTGTACTGTCTGTTAGCAAAGGGGAAAAACACAGCAAATTTTTAAGAAAGAACAGAGACTTCCTTTAAAAAAATAAGTTAAAGAAAACTGCTAAAGTCACTGTTTAAAAAAAAAGAAAAAGAAGGCAGCTCAAATTTTCACAAGTAATTAAATTATATTTACATTGAGTTTGACTGTCAGCATAGGTAGCCAACTTCACTCCAATTATGGTGGACTTTCCATAGAATATATGGTTAGGTATTTCCTTTTCCACTTGAAGCAAAAAAGCTGCATGTGTGTTTGATGAAACATATGAATTCAGATTAATATCTGAATTTAAAATTATTCTTAACAAGGACTGAACTTCACCAGCTTCCTGTCTACATTGAAATACCAGTTTACGTTTGGTTTACATATAATCTACATAATTTCAAATCCAGAAAATAAATAAAATCTTTTGGTATATTCAATTTCTTTATCTTTAGTCATCTGTAAAATAATTCACAGGTGTGAAATTATTAAGCATAAAATTTTTTTAAAACTCTTAGGAATTTTAAATGTGGTAGGTTAAGTATCATCATCAAATTTGAGTGTCTTTTGGCTTCTTACTGGAATGTGGATATACTATGCTCAGCCAGCAGGCTTAGCTGAGATGGAAGGACATTTAAACAACTGAAAGAACCTTTATGATTCTCTGATTGAAGGGATGTGGGGTCAGAGCCAGTCTATGGCATAAACTACAACAGCTATGTCTTGTAATTTACTAGTTTATACTGGGCATCCCAGGAACTGTCAGAGTTCAGAGTGCTTTCCATGTAACCACTCCGATCTGCCGGGAGCGAAGAGGAAAGAAAAGTGATTGCTATCACTTTGTGGTAACACTGCAATTTATTTGCACTGCACTGTAGGCCATCAGTGGAGAGAGGAGACAGTTTATAACAAAACTACCAGAAAAGATTTTTCTACATCAATATCTCACTGAAACTATATGGGTGTCAGAACTTTACCTTGAGTATATTAAACTGACACATTATCTAATTCCTCTAAATAAACATGTCCCTAAATGAAAAAGTCAAAATATATATTAACACAATCTACAAGCAAAGTCTCACCTTTTAGAATGCAAATCATATTCATGTAATATCACCAGCATGTTCTCAACAATGGTGAGCTCACTTATCTTCTCCCTACATTCTGGACTGCAAATTGAGTATTCCTGGCATTTATATCAAAATAAATTATATTTTAAAAAAACATTGCTCTTCAGCCACCCTCCTTATACATTTGAACAATTTTTTTTCCTCATCTTAAGTAATATCATATTGTGCACACAAATATTTAAAGTCACAAAAATATGCTGAGTTAAGAGTGACATTGCAACAATTTTCAATTTTCCTAGCACACAAAGAGTAAATGTGAATGCATAAAAATAGACACAAATGTATTTCATTTGTTTCATACTAGAAATTAAGCAAATGAGGTACATTTTCAGAATCAAATACAATTTCCATTAATATTTGTAATATACTCCAAACACTGTCTTGCCCAGTCCAAATGCAACACATTTAATTCTGTGAATAAAGTTAAATAGAAGTGGAGAATGTATATATAATTTCTTTTTTTAATATCAGTATTAATTTAAACTGAAATTGAATAAAAGAAATTTAGGAAGAGAAAAATCTAGAGTAATCACAGTAAACAAATATCTACTGATCTCAAAGAATTGTATCTATACGCTTCAGTTTTGTAATTTTCCTTATAATTTTACCTTTAAAAGATAAAACTTTTATAGAAGTCTGGAACTCAACAGAACAATAAGGTAGAAGCAGCAGCTTTTCTTCTATAAAACTATTAAGGATTAAAGATGCTGTATCTTCCTTTTCCTTTTCTTCTCTCCACACCAGGAAAAAAAAAATATCCTTATTTAAAACAGTTGCTAGTGAAGAGAGGATACATATACATGGATTGGAGTGCATGCATTTATTATTTACAACACAGAACAATATTCTTGACTATTATTGTGAGGCACTGTTATATTAAGCCCAGTACAAAAGATTGTTACATGCAGGAAGTCAGTAAGAATTCCAGAATCCCGCACAGGGACTGCAAACAGAGATTCTATGACTCCAGTCTTGCAAAGTTCTCCACATGAGCAAGAAGTCTGCTGCAAGGACCAAAGCTTCTACATAGTTCCAATGCTTCAATATAAAATCAAGCACACTTCATAAACCTCCACAGAACAAGGCCTCATTTTGAAAAAATAAAGTTGTCTTCCTCATAAACAGCACTTTGAATATTGTGTCAAGAGATAACATTAAAATGCCTATTGTGAACTACAGCACATTCAGTTGAACTTACCTTTCTGCTAGGCTAGTCAGAGCAAGGAGGGCACCCAAAAGCACATTGCTGTCTCTGGAGGATAATAAATTTACTAAGGTCTGGAAAATGAAACACAGAACATGATAAATAAGTATAAATTATATTCTTTTCTTTTACGACTCAAAACACATATGGAAATATTCATTGAAAAGCCAAAATTAAGATATCAAACCCTTACATAATATGCTAGAAGTCTTAGGTACATTTAAAGTACATTTTAAATACACTTAAATATATACTTAAAGTTTTAGGATACACCTAGTCTTAGGACAAGCAAGGATGTTTCTTCTCAAACTGCGATTATCATCTCTCCTGAGTGTTAAAGCATCTGTCCAACAATAGACCATTATAAAAACCCGTTCCTGTGTAAAACACTTCAGAACTCCAAATCAAGGCCCTCCTGGAACAAGTTAATTTTCATCTTATATTTAAACAATGCAAAATGTAATTTACAGTTCTGTATATATTCTGTTAATGATATATATCAAAGTAAACTTCACATTTGTCTAGATCAGGGGTCCTCAAACTTTTTAA
>NW_010322593.1:0-3755 GCF_000700745.2 Antrostomus carolinensis
GGCCAAGGGCTACCCCAGGGAAACTATCACAAAACTCCGAACAAACAAAAAAACAAACCAAACCAAAACCAAAAAAACACCAAAACCACAAAACCTGCAAATAGCGAATATATACAAACTCCTGGAGCATTTAAAGATCTTTGGGAAGTCGTATGCGCGTGGCAAACCTAATCAGAGCAGTCAGAAGCTAAAGGCAGTTCCCTAAGCATTTGGCTGGCCTTCATTTACAGGATCGCTCACCCTGTGATGAAGGATGAATAATTCCAAATGAGATTTGAGACTCATCGGAGAAAGTCCTATACTAAATGAAAAGAAAGGACAAAGACAGCACTTACTATTTTTGAGATTCACACCTCCTATTGCTTTCTATTTTATTCTGGGTTTCCCTGTGTTTAAAGATGGCATCCCACACTTATTTAACACCTGTTTAAACACTTGATACTCACTGAGTGCATTCTTGTTAAGCGGGATTTATGGCACTGACCTGATTAGGCAACAACCATTGGCATTGATAATCATTAGGCTAAGATGGTTCCCTGGGAGATGTCCCAGTAAAAGTGGCTGTCTCAATTAAGCACATTGCAATTAAGTGGACTATATCTATAGGGTGATCTCACAAGGAGAACGAGGCACTTCGAATACCTTTTTTTTAAAAAAAAAATATATTTTAAATGCACAATTAGTACTTTTGATTGGAGAAGCGAATACTACTTACAGGTTTCTCTAATAATTCCTGGGTTTGGTACCTGCAAACTCTTATTTCAATGCTAAAGATTTCCTCTCCAGTCCCTATAAACCCTATGGTCACACACCTCTGTGTCTGCTTCGCCAGGCCCGAGGCACAAGTTGCATTGGAGGCTTTGCCAACCAGAGCTGTCCCAAGAAAGACCCCCTTTGCCCAGGGGATGAACAACCAGAAGAACAGTTGCAGGGGGTGCAGTGACAGAGGCTACTGCCTGCTGACCTCTGCTTCATTTGTCAGGGGAATCGAAAGAAAACAGGTAAATGAGGCTGGGAAATGCAGGAAGACAAGAAAGTCTTATGGTCAAAATCAGTTCAGTTTTGCTGTCAGCAGTCCTCTTTTCTCCAGAATTCTTTGGAGATGCCAGGCCAACCTCCCTGGGCAGGCCTGCATACCCAAGCTATTTCAGTCCAGTATGCAGAGGTTGGTCCCAAGCCCTTTCCATCTATACACACAACTCTTGCCTGACCTTGGTAAGCTGGCTGGGCAGCACGATGGGCACACGCCAAGAATCCATTTCTATTTTGGCTCATACCCAGCCCTCCCTGCTGCAGAGACATACATTAGCCCTCCTGAGCGCTGCTGATCTCCAGTGCTATCCCAGTCTCCCCAGTCTTTAGCAAAAGTGAGGGTCTATCCCATCATTCATGGGAAATCATATTCCATCATCATATGGCAGCTCAGCTTACCACCACATGGAGAACCTGAAGGGGCACAGTCATTAAGAGATGGGTTTTCAGCATATCTGAGCCCCGCAGACTGGGTGCCAAATGCCCCAAAAATTTCATAGTGAGGCACATCTTTAACCTTCCATAAAAGGCTGTTGATGACACATTCCACGTTTCAGGGGAAAGGGAGAAGATGCATAGTGGGAACCTGTAAGAGTGATCTGATGCAGGGCCAATATCTTTAGTTTCAACTAAAACCAATGGGAGCTCTGCTTGGAGCATATAAAACGCTGCCTAATTTAAAGCAGCCCATAAAATAACCCTATCTACATGTCTCAATCTCAAAGGACACACTCTGCCTCCTTAGTCTATGCTCTACTTTCTTAATATGCAATTGAGGTGAAAACATCTCCTGCATGACAGTGATATAGTGAACAGAGATAATTCTTGGTGGCAGTTCCCTTCCAATACCACAGTGTGGTACACCATATACCATAGCACAAGACAATTAACATTGCTATCATCTGTGCAAAGCTTAGCTTTGTAAAGGCCTGTGTAACAGATGGATACTGTACACTGAGCCATAAGATGAAAACAAAATGCCAGGTAATCCCTACCCATTCAATGAATATCACCTACTTGTTGCTGAATGAGGTAGAACCCACAGAAAAGCGAATGCAGAAACACAGAATTAAAGACTGCAACATAATGTATGCACGTGGGAAGCCTATAGGTAGGTGTGGTGGCTTGGGTGGATTCACCCCTTTGGCGTGCAGCTTGTAGCCAAACACAGCCTGTTCTCTCAGCCTCCCCCACCTCGCCCAGGGAGTCAGGGAGAGAACTGGAAAGAAAAGGGCAAGGAAACTCACAGGTTGAGATAAAAACTATTTACTAGTTAAAGTAATAATGATAACAACAGTGATAAAGGAATATACAAATGTGTAAACTACAGTGCAGTTGCTCATCACCCGCCAACCAATGCCCAGCCTGTGCCAGCCAGTGATCCTGGAGCAGAGACAGTCCTGAAACCATTCCCCAAGAGAACGATCCCCAAGAAAACACCCCCAATTTCCAGTCAACACTGGTTAATATATTAAACATGAAGTGATATGATCTGGAATATCTCATGGGCACACCCCAATGCCAGTTTGGGGTTTGCTATTCACTGCACTTCTCCCTCCCAGTCCTAATGCAGCTGTGAACCAGCCAAACACGGTGGCCTTGAGCTCCAGCAGCAACTAATAACATCAGTACTTTTATCAGTGTTCTTCTCATAACAACTCTGACACTGAAACCAAAACACAGCTATTCTAACTATGATCTCAGAGGTCTTTTCCAACCAGGTGATTCTATGATTCTATTGTGCCATCAAATGGATTGCTGAAATTGAAACTTAGGACTCCAAATCATTGGGGAAAAAATTCACTTTTAAAATAGGAATTTAATCTTCTAAATCGTCAAGATTCTTGCAAATACAAACTTACAGCTTAATCCCCAAACTGTAGAAAAGAGCTTGCAGCAAAACTTGTATTAACATAAAACCACTTTTACATCTTTTAGAGATACCACAGCAAGTCTTCAGTTCTTGGTAGTTGAAGTTACTGATTCGTACCTCATTTCTGGCAAACTTCATTTAACCAGTTGACCTGATATCTCTTTCCCAGATGAGAACAATTAACACAGTAAAACTGCACCAGGCGCATACTCCAGAGCTGCTTCCATATGTAACACACTGCCATGGAAACAGAGAAATGCCAGCGTGGTGGTAAGGGCAACTGGCAGTCTCCAGCTGAGCAGTGAACGACGGGCTGAGGAAAACAGCTGTCAGCAACATGACTTCAATAGATTGCATTTCCCAGGGCCGCTCACATTAATACTGCACTATGGTATTTAAAAACGGGGACAGAAATTTGTTGCTTCATCATTACTTGTCATCACTTACCCGGACAGATAGCAAAAGGGCAGTAGTGTGACCTGCGGTCTGGGGAAATAAAGGGTTCAGCTTTATCTCTTAGTTTCAATAACCATTTCTACTTAATTTTTGCAGCTTGTAATTTTACAATTTTCCAAGCAACACAACTGTGTTGGGTTTATGTGTGCCTGGAGGGGAAAGTTGGGTTTTTTGGTAGTGGGGGAAGGGCAGCCTTATGAGAGTGAAAAGCTCCCCTGGCTCCAAGGCAGAGACACCCCAGCCCAGCCTGGGCCAGTGAGCGCTAGAGAAACACCTCTGAGAATCCATAGTTGTGAGGGGAACGACTGGCCTGAAAAGAAAAAGGTGGAGAGAACCTGGAGGAGAAGCCATTGACCTGAACACAAGACGACCATCAGCAAAAACAAAGACAGAC
>NW_010322594.1:0-10503 GCF_000700745.2 Antrostomus carolinensis
CTCACATCTTCTCACTCCTCTCTTCAGCTGCAATTGCGCAGCTTCCCTTCCCCACTCCTTAAATACATTATCACAGAGGCACTATGACCATTGCTGATGGGCTCGGCCTTGGCCAGCAGCGGGTCTGTCTTGGAGCTGGCTGGCACTGGTTCTGTCAGACGGGGGAAGAAGCTTCTGGCAGCTTCTCACAGAAGCCACCCCTGTAGTCCTCCTGCTACCAAAACCTGGCCACGCAAACCCAACACAATTGTCCTTATCCACATAATGGCTACTTAAAAATAAAAATTATTAGATCAACTGCTGGATACCAGTAAAGACTTAAAGTGACAGACAGAATGAACCAGTTCATTTTTGCAGTCAACGGAGCAGCTGCAATTACTGGTAAGAGGCTTTCCAAACAATTTCAATGCTTTATTTAAGACAGCTTCCATTACCAGACAGCTTAGAGGCCTGGCTTCTCTTTATTACCTATCAACTTGAGTTCAAGGATTGAGCCTTAAATCATGCTGCTAAAGCCACTGCCCCAGGTTTAGAACACTGGATCACAATTTCTGATTTTCCTCTAGTCCTGCTATAAATGACCAGACAGCTTTCCAGTTTCATTTTGCCTCTACCCTGGGGAAGGAAAGAGATGCACGTACTTAAACCTAGAAAGCTGCATCACTGAAGTCGTAGCAGAAGGGAGAGGTCTTGACCTGTTTACCTCTTGTTCTGCTCCCACCAATACTCTCCCTCAAGCCTTTTATTTCTTCACATTTCAGATGCATCTCACCTGGTCTAGTTTTGGAAATTAATGGAAAATTCAGTGACAAAGCCACCAAACGTCCTATGAGGCACCCAGCTGGCTCCTCTAGCAGCTTGAATAGTGACAACAAAGTCTTTCCTCAGGGAAATAGACCAACTCTTTGTGTGTTCCCAGGTGGGAAATATGATCAAATAGTAATCAGCTAGGGAAGTTCAGCTTGAGAATCTGTAAGTATATAGTTTGTTGATTGACATACAAACATAAAAAGTATTTTAGGACATACCACTCAAGAACAGTGAACCCTCACAATCCAATCAATTGGCAGAGACAAGAACGTACAAAGTCCTGGGGAAAGATTCTGTGCTACTATTTTTACCTAGATGTATATTTGAATGACCACTGTCTCTTCATTCCTTGAATGCTCCAAAGGATACCACTAATTTATGCATACTTGTGAGACTAATGGTGTGCCACAAAAGATGTCAGAAAAACAGCTTTCTCCACTAGAACTCTTGGAGCTGTTCAAGTAAGAGTCTGTTTGATGATTGAAGTAGTTGCCTTGTCCAATAGTGGCCTTCAACAGGACATACAACCAGGGGTTTTCTGATGTGTGAACTGGGGAGACGCTTTTTTGTCAAGAAAAGGTCTCTGTTGTTCACTGAGTTTTGAGACTACCTTGATTACCTTGAACTTAAAATAAAGATTGTAAGTGGATGCACAACATAAGTAATAAAAAAATGCAATCAGTTACTTTATAAGACTATTTTGATGTACTTGTCGTTTCAGCGTAACAAAACATACATTTTATAAGAACCACTCAAAACTGGACTATAAGAGCTTTGCTCTTAATAACAGACATAGGCAAACTTCTATTTAGCAATTCCTGAAGTTTCACCAATGTTCACAAACAGAATCTGAAGCAAGTCCAAGTCTATGCAATTTACTTTGCTACCAGCAATGCTATTTTTGTCACTGCTTATTCATCACACCTTTTTCACCCCTCTGGGAATTCTTGCAAGAATTCCAAGAGACAACATATCTTTACTCCTTTTTAAAAACAAAACAAAACAAAAAAACCACAACTGCCACTGTTACTTTCTGCTTTTTATTGAAGCAGTATAATTGAATCTAAGCAACCATGCATATTTAATTTCTTATTCTTTCTGTAAGTGAAATAGTTCAGTTTCTGTTCATAAAATACTTTTCAAGAAACTATTATATCTAAAAGCACGGAAGATCTTCACTTCAGCTAAGCCAGTCTTAATGTTAGTAAAGTTTAAAAATTCTTCATGCTTCCTATCTTTATAAACCAGTTAAGTAGAGTTATCTGCAGAACACATGCTCCATCTAGATACATATTTTGGTTCTTTAATTCATTCCTGTTTAAAAAAAAACAAAAACAACACAAAACCCCACACATCAAGCTTTGATGGTCATTACTGCAGTTCAGAATTTGAGATTCATGAATAGACATTGCAGGGAAAGTATTATCCAAGTAACTAAGTCATGCTGAAAATTCAGTATCAAAAGTGTTGACTGTCCTTGCAATTAGATCTAATATTTTAAAAACAATGTTCAAGACTAATGTTTTAATTTTGGCAACATTATCTGTTCCAAGGTGTGTTAGGTGTTAAACAGACCACTCAAAAGCATACTGGCCACTACCTTATGTCTTCAACCCTGTTCTTCAGGGCACCTAGCATATCCTCAAGTGCTTTTACCAAGCTGGGGATCTTAGTAAACTTTAAAAGAAACTTCCAGATACTTTCCATAAGTAAGAAAATACTTGGGAGATGGGAAATACTTTAATTATCCTTTCTGCTGAGAAAGCTGTTACCACTGTTTTACTGACTTGAAGTGCTTTACATTCCTACCTCTTATACCAGTATGCATCACTTTTTTTTTTTTCCTTTTACCAGCTATGAGAAATTAAATAATTCAAAAAGGAGTCGTGAAACTGCAAAGGAAAGTACAAACATAGCACATGCACTTTAGCACTTCCAGTTGTGCTTGTTCTTTTTAATCAGCTTTCCATATGCAATAACCAATACAGTTATTAATACACACCTTGCAGTTCTGTATGTGGCCAAATAATTATATAACACATTGGCACAAATAATTTGCAGCACGTGAAACAGTATTTGTACATGAATAATGCTCAGAAAATATTTTTTGTAGAGCTAGGAGGAGGCAGAAGTGGTACCTGTTGCCTTTTCTAACTGGCCTCTGCTAGCACCACCTCTGACTTCCTTTGACACTTGCCAGAGACTTTAACTATCTTTGCACTCTCTATGGGGGCCTACGGGTTTTATTGGTTTCTGTCACTGATTTTCATTTAAATCAGGGCTCATTTATAGTGCTTAAATGGTAGTTTTACATCAGGAAGCCTTCTAACTCAAGCAGCAGTAAGTGTCTCTGTATTACTCCCAAGTCAGTGCTGAGGCAATCATTCTTGGCCAAGGATTTGCTAAGCGTGCCAGATGTCCCACAGAGTAATTAGGTTGGTATTAAAACAATAGCATGCATTTCCTTGACACAAACTTCCTGTAAAACTTTCATGTCACTATGGAAGAAGTTCACTAAAATGATGAGGTCAGCTAAAGATAGCGAGGTAGTGTTTCTTACAGTTCCGCTGCTCTTATCGTGTCGGGTTTTTTTCCATAGTTACAAGTTCAACACAGGTCTGGCAACACCAGGCTTGAAATGCAAGAATAATTGAAGTCACAGTCTCATGCAGTGATATTAAATGTACAGTATATAATCAAGGTAGAGGGAGCACCGACCACCATGTGGCTGCATCACAACAGTTCAGCTAGTCACTTCACCCCTAAAAATGCCCTGTTTTCAATATCACTAACGATACATATTCTATTTTTTACTTTGTGACTGGATTTGTCTTCAGAATATTGCTGTACCAGACTGTCCTCTGATAGTAATATGTAAAGCCCAGACTAGGATCCCATTGTACTAGAAGGTGGACAGAGCAAGGCCAGTTCCTACCCCAAAAATCACATTTGGGTCATGGATGGTAGCTGCACTTGCAACACAAAAATGGGAAAAAATGCACAGAAACCCACTAACATCAGCACACACTTGTCTAAGTCATCCTGTACAGACTGGTCTTCTCAGTGTTTAGAAGAACCGGCAGCAGTTGTGAGCAGGCACAGAGAGTCTGACTGATAAGAAGGCATGATGAGATAACTGCAGCAGGACCCTGCCTCAGCTCTTTATCTTGCCCCCAAACAGCTTCCCACTATGTAGAGAGCTGCTCATAAAGTAGCAATGTGAGCTACTGCTACTGTGAAAATAAATCAGCACCATTTTCAATTTACTATTTGCATCAAACTCTAACTTCCAGCACGTCCCATATCAGTCTACAACACCACAGGAACTCTTGCAATATGTCTTTTATGTATATCAGAGACACAATCCTAAGAAATATGAGCACTGGCAGCCATTCAGTTAGGGTACGTTCAGACAAGAAGTTCAGAGAGAACCCCAATTCCCAAGCATTGTGCTAACAGTCTTTTGCCAACAGATAATGCCAGCAACAACTTAGTGCCACTACTTCTTCACTTTCCAGTATTCAGCTTGGAATTGTAACATTACTGAAGTGTTTTCAGGTAACACATACTACTGTGAAAACCTGCAGGCAGTGAGTGAATGCTTCAAGTGTTTGGCTTCACCTCTATCCAGAAAATAAAATAAGTGACATATAAACTGATGTCCCGGTGTGATTTTTTTTTTTTACTTTTGGCATATGTTTGGCGCTTTTTTTTTCTCTTTTTTTTTTAAATCACCCTCCCCAGATGGAAAGACTTCTATCACATGTTTTCTGAACATACAAGAAAATTCTCACAAAGAAAAGACTATGGATCCCCTACACAAAAGCAAAGTTCCTTTTGGAAGATCTGTATATCCAGTAAAATTTGATCCAACATTTCTAGAGTTTCTTAAAAAGTTCCTCTTCTAATAAACGCATAGTAGTTGTATTCTGACATTTACCTCCTAAAAATGGACAGGAAAAACATCCATGAACCCCTCAGCATAAGCCTAGAGGCCTGCAGTGGTTTAAGTATTCTAGCCATTTTTTTGCATGAATTATTCATCAAGGATCATGCATTAGCCCAGTTGTCAGCTTTGCCATAGAGAGAAGATTCTTGACCACTTTCCCAGTTGATCTAAGTCAATGTGACTAATCATGGTAAAGCTATAACAAGTTACACTGTTGTAGATTAAATGTAGTTTTGGAGGCACATCTGAAGAGGGGAAGCATCTCACACTTTCTTTCCTAAGTAGCTCAGCAGGGCTGAAGGAGAAAAATTGAATCCTCTTTATGATGTAGATCGGAGGAGGGGATTAATGTATACTCTGTGTTCTGCAAAAGGTTAGTAGCCTGCAACCTATTACAGTACATTAAAATTAGACACAATTGAGTCCATGCACGAGATGTTTGCTGTATCAGTAACTGGCAAGCTATGGTAGGTGCCATTTCCAGGTGTACTACCTGAAACACATATCCCTTCCTTCCTTCCTTCTTAAGGGTTCAGAGGAAAAGCAGCACACCACGTTCCCAAAGAACAGCTCCAGTAGGACAGGTTCAGAACTCGGCTCAGCAAAACTCACCATGCACTGGCTCTCATTCACAGCTTTATGGCACGGCTAAGTTCAGAATCCAAACAAAAACAGGCAGTTAATTTTCTTAGTTTGCTTTCAATAACCTTTAGAGAAATGAGCTAAGATCACAGTGCCATTAAGATGACCAGGATATACTGGGACGCTTGTTCCTTTAAACCATGTAATCTGTGTCAACCAGACAAACAGTAGAATGACTCAATGGTTTCTACTCAGTTGCTGCAAAACTGGAAGGCTCAGAGCATGATTTTTTTCTTACACAACTGAGGAAAAATAACCTCCACAAGCTGGTATAGTAGGCTGCTATTACCTCATATATGCTAATTGGTGGTCATTGAATAAAGGTTCCATTTCCAGCTGAGTCTCTGAAGCCGTTGTTTTTTAAAATAAAACACGTCCTGGAGAGAAGTGAAGAAACCACTAAATTGCTACAGAGTAATTACATGAGAAGTAATTACATGAGAAGCCAGATGAAGATACCTCTTATGATTAATTTCTCCAATCAGATAAAAACAAATTATACTTAAAAATAATAAATTTAATACTGGTCAAACTGTGGCTTGGTTACCTAATTACCAAAACTAAATGCTTTAGAATGCTATGGTTGATGTAAGCAGTTTCACATTAAATTAATCACGCATTTTCCTAAGTTCTCAGTACATGGTTCCTGAAATATAAGAGAAGTTTCAGAAAGTAGATGTAAATAATGTACTTGTCTTCATTCACCATCTAGTTAAGTAGATATTGTATTTGAAAAATTTGCTAACATTTCAGAGGTGTTTTTTCTAGCTTTGTTTTTTTCTTCCTGGACACCACATTTGAATGCTGAGCTTTTTTCCCTTTAGTGCATCTTTCTGGTATCATACAAAGGACAGAAAGAACATGCTTTAAATTCACAAATGCATCTCATATGAAAGCAGAACTCAACCAGAAGAACAAATGTGGTTTTTAGTTTGCATCCATTTACAGTTACAGCGTACTCCTATGGAAAAATATAAAATGCAGTGATATTAAAAGTCTGACTCTACTGGACTCTTCTTCTGGAATGTGAAAATATTAAGTCATTAAATCATATTTTATTTGTCAAATTTTGCTACTGTCACTGAAAGGACACCCGAACAATGTGGCATTGCCAGACACGGGCCTCTGTGATGCAGGGTCTACAAGATTGCTATCGGAACCAGACACACTCTCTGCCTTGCCACTGGTCACAAAAGCCTTCCATCACCAAAGATACCATTAAAAATAAGCAGTGTTTAAATGAATGTTTTTCCAACAAAACGATACTTAACTGACATTTAAGCTTTCTGCAGGATCTATTCTCTTCAACTTTTCACTCAGCAAAAATTAAAAAGTTACAGTAAGGGCAAGACATCCCATCATGATTGTTTAGATAGAACTGAGGCAGTAAAATGTCCTAAGTGACATTTTTACAGTATGAAACACCAAAATCCAAACTCCTGAAATTACTTTCCTTTCATTTGGAGTCATAAGAATTCAAAAAGCATACCCAGTTTCATTGACTTCCACAAATCATTTACCATTTGACAGAGACACAAGAGAACTCAGACAATTTAGACACCATCAAAAGCTACAACAGGTTCGTAAAAGGAACCCCTTGCTTTCTGAGAAAAGCATGTCAGTCTCATTTCCCCTCCACTCCTTGTCAGTGGAATAAATATGCTTCAAGCACAGAACAGAAAGCTCTTAACTCTATGCTGTGGCTGGGTGTGGTTATTATCACTACTCCTACAGATTGTTGTGCATTATCTTACTGCCCACTGAGACCAGGATACTACAGGTCTCTCCACATATTGGTGAAAAACAGTCCTTAACAAAAAGCTTACACAAATAAAAGAGGCAAACCTGCAGCGTGGGAGAGAAATAAAATAGAGTAGAATATTTCAGCTGAAAGGGACCTACAACAATCATCCAGTCCAACTGCCTGACCAATTTAGGGTTTACCAAAAGTTAAAGCATGTTGTTAAGGGCATTGTCCAAATGACACCTCAGTGCCATATATGCGTCACCTATCAACGCCAGAATTGCTCATGGCTTCAATTTCTTCCACTTACAGTAAGTCACAATTGTGCAGCACGCATTCCTAGATGATGGCAACAGTAGCTGCTGAAAGAAGAGTGTACACACTGTCCTGTTGGCTTACCTCTGACTTCCAATTGGTATGCTCTGATTATGTGTAACGCCTTCATTTTGCAAAGACCACAGGTATACAAGTCATCATTGTCCAAACTAGTGACAAATTCAAGCCTAAATTACTAATTAGGATCCTGTGAGCTAGATTTGATTGATGACTATTTTTAAATCGCTGAAAAGAAGGCTATAGTCTAACAATAAACTTTTAAAAGAGCTGAAGCTAGAGCTCCTATAACAAAGAGAAAACTCTCCCATACTTTCTATATATCGCCATCAAGTGGAATTAAACATACTATTACTATAGCATAAAGCTTGATAAAGCCAGGCTGTAAAATACATGTTTAATAAAGAGGCTTTGCAAAAAGATCAGTTTGGTGTCAGATTACCAATGAAACATAGGTCTCAGTGCCTGTGTACTTCCAGAACAGAATGCTACCAACATGACCACTGAACACATCTTCACCACATCGGCTGGTCAAAGAGGAGGGGGCTGGGGCAGGGATAGGTCATGCAGCTGGTTTTCAGTATCTTCGCCCTAAAAGTGAGTGACAGTTTCTCAAAAGACTTGCTATTTCCTGACTTTTTTAGACTAAATTCTTTGAAGACTGGCTGATATCCACTAGAAAATAATGGGTCAGAGAAAGAAGAAAAAACCAAAGCAGAACCCTCTCACTTCTCGGGACACACCTCACCTCTGTTCAGCTGGTGCAACGGCGTTCATCTCTGTGGTATCAGCAGTAGCTCGTTCCTCTATACAACTGGTGTCTATGAAAGTGGTTCACTGCACAATGTGGGGAAAAGAAAGAGAAGACTTTTTTAGGGTGTCAATCATTCGTATTTGCAAGGAGAATCGATTATCACATAATTAAAGCTAGGCAAATAGGAGGCGATTGAATTCTCCTTCAGAAAGGCATTTGAGGATCCTTAGGTGAATCCTAAATGTACATTAAGTTATTTGCATTATATTGTAGTGTTCTGTGGATGGATACTTAAGACACAGTTATTACTACTACCTCTGTATTTTTCCCGAAGCTGGTATTTTTGCAGCAAGACTGTAGGTGGCAGTAGCTCTACAGTTATTTATTTTGCCAGGTTCCCTCTTGCGCTTTTAGTTGTTAAAAAAAAAAAATTCCCTGTCTGGTTGTCAAAATTCTAGGATGCAAAATTGTCTCATTTCCAAAGATTTAATTTCCCCCACCCCCAGGAATTAGATCAGGCTCTAGGTCCAAGAGAGTGGAGTTAATGCTCTTC
Source organism: Antrostomus carolinensis (assembly GCF_000700745.2). NCBI lineage: Eukaryota > Metazoa > Chordata > Aves > Caprimulgiformes > Caprimulgidae > Antrostomus > Antrostomus carolinensis. Next base: position 8,786 of record NW_010322594.1, read on the forward strand.
AGGGCACGCTGCTATATGCATCTTTCTCAGGGGAGGGAGATGTGTTGTAATTTCTTCAGAACATAATTTATGGTTGGATTTTTAATAGTTGCATGGGTTTAATTTGATGCCTAGAAGCAACATTGTACAGTTTTCCTTTAAAAGTATATCATTCTAGTTTGCATTTTTTTAATATCAGACAAGTGGCAAGAGCTAAAATATGCATTCTACAGAAAAAACCCCAAAAAACCACCAACAACAAACTTAAAACCATAAAATCTAGTCTTATGGATTGCAACTCAATATTCAGGGTGAAGACAGAGTAGTGGTAAGACCTGGATAGTATGTACTGGCGAGCACACCAGAAATAGCCGTGTTGATTCTCTGCTGAGTTGTCCAGGTTTGGCCTGGCTGCCACAGGGTTGGAGCTAGCAAGACCACACTAAACTCAAATGAAATCCTTTCTAAGTTACTTAATTAGCTCATTACAGTTAAGGTGCTACCCAAATATCACAGGTGATTAAGAATTAATATATTTTTGTATATGAAGTTACACAAAGAACATTATGGTTCTGGTATCAGAGACTCAGCAACAAGAATGTCAGCATTCATGTAGGCTGTATATCCTTCTTTCACATACCAACATCTGTATCTTATCCAAATGCACCATGACTGCCTTCATCTACACGATGCCATCTTTTATTCCTTGTATCTTGTTCTATTTTCCTTGCTCTACATGTGTTCACATACCTTATTCAGTGAAACCTACTAAAATTTGGGCTGGAGGCAGTATTGATTTGCCCATGGCTTTTTTTTCCCCCCCTTCCTTAATGTTACTCATCCCTACAATCAATTAAAAAAATCAAATACTAACATTATTAGATATAACCTCACACTCACCTTTTGAGTTGGTCGTCCCCTGCCAAACAGAATACGGCGAGGTTGGAAGTTGGGGCCTATGTAGCTCTAACACTGCAGCAGCAACTGCTTCCCTCCCTCCCACACACACACACTATAGTCTTGACTAAATATTTGTTACTGTGTTTTAAGTATCAGCTAGGTTTAGTATCAGTGTCATTTATGAAGACATCATTTATTTATTTTGTTAAGAATCACAGAATCTTTTTGGTTGGAAAAGACCTTTAAAATCATCAAGTCCAACCATAAACCTAACGCTGCCAAGTTCACCACTAAACCATGTCCCTAAGCACCACATCTACACATCTCTTGAATACCTCCACGGATGCCAACTCAACCACTTCCCTGAGCATCCTGTTCCAATGCTTGACAACCCTTTCAGTGAAGAAACTTTTCCTAATATCCAACCCGAACCTCTCCTGGTGCAACTTGAGGCTGTTTCCTCTTGTCCTATTGCTTTGTTGGGAGAAAAGACCAAAACCCACCTCACCACAACCTCCTTTCAGGTAGTTGTAGAGAGCAATAAGGTCTCCCCTCAGCCTCCTTTTCTCCAGACTAAACAACCCCAGTTAGCTGGTCCTCATAAGACGTGGACTCTAGATCCTTCACCAGCTTCGTTGCCCTTCTTTGGGGCCCAAAACTCAACACAGTACTCGAGGTGTGGCCTCACCATCACCAAGTACAGGGGGACCATCACTTCCCTCACCCTGGACACAGTATTTCTGATACAAGCTAGGATGCTATTGGCCTTCTTGGCCACCTGGGCATACCACCAGCTCATATTCAGCCGGCTGTCAACCAGCACTCCCAGATCCTTTTCT
>NW_010322595.1:0-9821 GCF_000700745.2 Antrostomus carolinensis
CCTCGGCCCCGCTCCCAACACGCCGAGGCCGGGACAAGATGGATCCGGGGCGGGAATGGGGCACTGAGTGATGGGTGTGTGGTGCGGGATGTGCTGGGGCCTGGAAACGTCCGTCTGCGGAGAACTGACCTCTCCCGCCTTGGCTCCTTCCAGAGGCTGAAGGCTGCGGTTCACTACACGGTTGGCTGCCTGGTTCAGGATGTTGCAGAGGACAAAGAGATGCAATTCAGCAAACAAACCATCGCGGCTATTTCAGAGATCACCTTCAGGCAGTGTGGTACAGAAGTTTGCGTATTACCTATTTGTTTGAGAGCAATTGCTGCAGAAACCATGCTTTTTTAAAAAGTAGCAGTGGAGCTAGGTATCACTCATGCATTGTTTCTTGCATTGCATTTTTAAAAGTACAAGAAATAGTGATCCTATTTTTCAGACTTTGGAAAGAGCTTTTGGATGTATGTGGGAATACCGTGTGGGCCACCTGCCTGTGCAACAGAGTGGCACGTAATAACAAGCTGTGGTCACTTCTCATAACTAACTTGGATAATTTGCAGTTACACCTTTGTAACAGTTAGAACTGTGTTATGAATCTCTTCCTACTCAGAGTTAGCATTTTAAAATATGTGCTGTCTTTGTGTTTTCTCCAGAGAACTTTGCAAAAGACCTTGAAATGTTTGCAAGGTAGGTATTGGAACACTTGATTGTTACAAAAGCTCCTTTTTTATTAGTCAGCTCCAATAACTAGATAATCTTTAAAATATGTCTTGCAATTCAAGTTTTAAAGGGTTCTATTGCCTGATTAAACAGTGACTGTGAAGTCAGGGAATAGATATTCCCTTGGAGGTTCCTCCTGATCTTGCAAATTCATTTTTGTGGTACAAGTGATTGTTTATATTAATGACTGTATGTAATTGTCAAATGTATTGATACATAGCAATACTGGATGGTTTGGGAGTGACAGATGCTTACTAGCATGCCTGTGTTTCATTGGGTTGCTCCAAGGAGGTAAGGAAATGTTTTAAGGAGTCAAAATTTAACACAGTGACCTACTGGCAAGTAAGAGGGAATGGAAATTCAAGTGGTACTTGAAGTTCTGGTTGCTAAATTCTACTGTTTTTACTCAGGAAGTGTGGGAACTTAGACGTACCTGTACAAACTTGTAAAATAGGTTTTCGTGTATTATAGTTGGAAAAGACAGGCATGTTTGGTTTATTGGGTCCCTATTAAGCCCTTTTAGTTACAGAGTTCTGAGTTAGATGCTCTATGGCCTCTTACAACCAGTGTTGGCAAACACATTGAGGAGTATCTTTAATTTTATGCAGGCATGCAAAACGAAGCACAGTCACTACAGAAGATGTGAAGCTATTGGCTAGAAGGAGCAATTCTTTGGTGAGATTCACTGTATTTTCTGTCTCACAACATTCTTAAGCCAATTGGTTAATTCCTAAGAGTATTTGAATAAAGGCTACAGATGATGAAGCAACTGTTGCTTAAGCAATTTCACTGGCTCATTGATGATGGATGGGCACAACCCAGTGATATTTTAAATTTCATCTTATTTTGCTTCATGACATTATGCCTTACTGTGGGAACACAGACTGATTGTGACTCAAGCAGCAACGTTCTCGTTGCAACAGGGCTGCTGAGGTTCCAGGTACAAAAGTGCAATAAAGAGACACTTTACAGCATTGTCAATCTTGGAAGTAAATGACTTTGTTTTTTCCTGATATTGTGTTCCTTTGAGCCTAAGGTCAGGAACAGCTTGAATCCACCTTGCAAACTACAACTCTGAGTAACTGCTAATGTTGTTGTCTTGATTCTAGAGATGGATGGAACATTCATTTATAAATCCTAGTCTTGCCAGGGCATTTCAGTATCTGTGGATATCCAGCTTAGACTGAGGGCTTTGTGCAAGAGTTAAAACTAATTGATGTTTGTCAGCCTTCTCTGGAGTATCTGTCATCTTTTGTAATAAGAATTTGCCTTGTTAATTTCTCTTAAACCTTTCTCTCTAATTTCTCATTAATAAATGAAGTTCCTCAGTAGATGACTGATTAGTTTATTGTTCTCAGCTAAAGTACATAACCCAGAAGAGTGAAGAGCTTGCAGCAAGTAACATGGAGCAAAAGGAGAAGAAGAAAAAGAAGTCCAGTGCAGCTAAGGGAGGGAGAACTTCTGGGGAACAAGAAGCAGCTGTGACTGAAAGTGAAGATTCCAACATGGCATGATTTACCTTTCAAGTAATGTGTCTGGTCATTTTCTCTTATTATCCTAGATGAACTAAAGTTTTAGGCTATTAGATATTCCTCTTGCAGGTTAGCAACAGTAATGAATCTTTAGGTTTTTAGATGAACACGATTAGATGATTTTTTTTGTTCTGAAAATGAAAGATCTGTCAGAATTCAGTAAAGCTTATAGCCAAAATGCCTTAAGTGCTCACTAAAAGGTATATTTCTGTTATTAAAGGGAAAATCCTTTAAATAAAGAGTTTAAACCAGAACATTCTCACTGACCATAATACCTGCTACTTAACTTTCTCCAGTAATTGTTTGACTTCCCTCTTGCTTCAATTTTTTATACTTTTGCTAGATATTTTGAGTATTTTATTTTTGTTTTAACAGCCATATCTCTCACTTGTTGTCTTGACAATTAAAACATCTCTTGTGGCATTTTCCACTTGTGACACTGCTGGTGTACAATCTTAACTTTCAATAAGTTGCATTACATGTCTAAATTTCACTACAGTGGTGTGGTGGTCAGGAATGTATCACCATTGCCCTCTGCTGGGCTGACAGACACTCACCAAATGCTGTTGATTGAAAAGAAGCAGATTTAAAGATGTTAAGATATTAAGATATTAAAGATGATAGATATAATAGCCAAGTGAACTGAGAAGGCTGCTTAAGCTGCATGGGCAAACTTTATCAAGGAAGAATATGCTTGCCAAGGATAGTCTAAAAAATGTAGCAAGAGATGAAAGACTTGAACATTCTTTCTCTTGCTCAGCCCTTGATTCATGAGACAGTCTCTTGCTTGAAGCCATTTGTTCCTTCCTGAAGGATACAGCTTGGGGCAATTCCTCAAAACCAAGTTTAAAGTCATCAGGTTCTCATTTTAGTAAGACTCATACCTTAAATACTACCCCAAGATAAAGAAGGTACCAGATGACAGAATATTTTTGATCACCTGTGAGAACTTCTAGGTGTAGCCTTGCTCCTTGTTTCTCTTGAAAGAAGAGTGCACTTTCTGGACTAGAGTCACTCAACTGTATATGACACAATGGAAGAATAGGAATGCTCAGGAGTCCTTAACAGTGTTCCCTTTTATTCTTATTAAGCAGTAGTGGATAGGGAAGAAAACTCATGCCTTTTTTAGGTTGTAACTATTCAATATTGATCAAATAATATCAAGTGCTACAGTGTAGAAGAAAACAGGAATGCTATGAATCCCTATCTCTGTCTCTATACAGGAAATCTTACACAATGACACTTCACCATTCCTTTCCCCTGTCCCAAACTGTTTCACTTTCAGGGATGAGATATCTTTTAGAAGTTTTCTTCTACAGACTGATGTAAGCTAGGTAAATAATAAACCAGCAATTCTGTAATCAACAGGAAATCTGTCCTCTTGGCATACCAGTGGCATACTTGGTTTTCATATCACTTTTCTTTCTTTAATGCCACTTGCTTTCTTGAGGTTCATGAGGCTTTATTTACCTTAGTGGACCCTGGTCATCAACCCAATCCTACGAGAGATACAAAAGGTTTTTCTTGGTGCTTTAAGAGAGAAATCATTAATGCAGTGTGAAAGACTATTAAGTGAGGATACTCATTCATGGCAAATCTGTTGCTGAAGAAGTAATCTGTTACAAGGTGGAATCTCTGTTACAAGGTAGGTTTGTCTAATGTATTAATGGTAAAGACTTTACCTCAAGCCTTTGACATTATAAAATTTTCACCCTGAAAAACATGTAATGGCAGCCACCCTCGGTTTTCACACGTCTTCTGGCTGTTTTAGACCTTCCATACTGTATCCCTCCCTCTTGAACACCTATACAAAATCCATCCTCATGAATCATGGGTGGGTCAGTCACTCTGTTCAAAAGTTAAAGCTTCTTAAATATTACAGGAATAGGATCAAGGAAATGCTAATTTTTGCATAGCTAAAGTGTCCATGCAGCTTAAATAAGCTTAAGTGAATCGAACATACTTCATGTCTACAAAATGTAGATCTAATTTAAGGTTAAATTAGATTACAGAGCATGTTTTAGGTGGACAGTTTCTCCTGACTTGCATAGGTAAGACAAGTAGAAAATGATCAAGAATCTTTTGCTCTTATCCACTGTTCTGTCTCTAAAGAAGCAACTTCTGTAAGGGTCTGGTTATCAAGACAGGTGTGGTTTTATTTTATTTGCCTCTGTTGTTTATCCTATCCCTTTCTTGAGTAGAAAATGGATATTTTTTTCACAGGACTCCTAGGCATTTAAAAGCATCAAGCATTTTGATAACAGTAGATATCTTTCAGAGGAAAGCCTACTGGATGTTTATTGCACATCTTTTTTTTTTTTGAGATCATTAAACTCAACACGTCAGAAAGAGAAATAATATGTCTCAAACTTTATTAGCTCTAACGTTGTCTGTTGTCTTCAGCTAAAAGCTCCTGTTACTTCATGTCCAAACACACATGTGTATACACTACTGGTGTACAGAAGGTGCTAGCCAATGGCTAAAGATTGGTTACTGAAAAGCTTTGTGATTATTTCCTGTGGAAATATTTGATCTGGCAGCAGCTCTTATCACCAACATGAAATTCTAGCTATGAGCCGATTTTCAGAATATAATGATCTAAAGATCTGTAGTAAAGCCTACACTAAAAAAAAATAATCAATTTATACACATAACTTTACTGTTAAGTTTAAAAATCTCATTACATGGAGATGTGTTAGCAGTTTTCATCTTGCACTACTGAAAGAGATCCAAAAAGCAATACATAAACTAAACCACTTAAAAAGGATTTTTTAATAGAAATTACAGTATGATATGCAGCGTTGAAGTCTCTTAGTATTTAATTGCTTCTCATTTTTCATGGAGACTTTTGAAAGTCTCCATGTTGACTATAACAGAGCTTTAAAGAGAGTTAAGTATATTATATACCTGCCCTTTTTGCAAATAATAATCAATATTACATAAGAACTGCAGCATTTAATAATTTACAGGCAACTAAAGGGCTCTAACCTTGACAACAGAAAAGAGGAAAAAGCAGCAGTGAAAACCCATTTGTTTTTTTCCTTAAGGCTAGATTGGAAGGACCATCGCTGCCTTCCTACGAGAATGATCAGCATGGTTTCTGTGACTCCATCTCAGTGTTTGCCTGGACGTAGGTGAGTTAAATATTCCTAATTGAAGTAATTATGCTATCTGCTATTTTAAGTAGATGTGAAAAAGCCACAGGTAAAACCCTTCTTTCCTCTTGTACAGCTTGAGGAGTAGAATTTCCATTGCCAAATTAAACTTGAAAACAGCAAAAGCATTGCAGCTTTGAGCAAGACTGAAAAACTGGTTTATAATGGAGAGACTGGTAATCACAAGCTGAGACATAAGCTCACAGAAAAAGCTTGCTGACAGCTAGTCTACTCAATGCACGCTGTTTCAATTGGTAGCCAGGGTAATTAGCTTTGAGTGCAATGGAGCATGCTTCAGAAATTCTGTTAATACACAGCCATATAGGCTATTTCAGAAAGGTTTGAACATAAAAAGCTTGTAGCTATTTAAAGCAGCAGGAAACCTTTTTACCTGCCACAAGTATATATTATAAGAAGCAATTACTTGTCTTAGCAAAACAGACTGACCAAAAAGTTGACTGCAGGCTTCCCCCCCAAGTTCAGTCAATTCTCACAGGGGTAGCTTCATCTGAAGTTACCTCAGTACTTTTGCTTACCTGCTCAAAGGCACTAAACTGCTTAAAATAATTATGAGTTACACTGGCAGTCTTAACTTGGAGTGTGCCATAATTCAGCTGGAATGTCCACATGCAAGGGGTTCTCTGGAGTGCCTGCTCTAGGAATACTCATCAGTTGGCATCCGGTACTATTTCAGGTTATGTTACTTCAGAGAGTTTTGCATGACACTAGAAAATATTTGTACCTACTAAACCCTTCTTAGAAGATTCAGCTCACTTTTCAGGTTTGTTTTCATATGCATCTCTGTTTTCACAAGGGAAAAACAGATTGTGCCAGGTGAGAGTTCTGGTGCAATGTCACCAACATGAACTTGCATTGTACCTAAATACTTTGGACAGGTTAAATAGAGACTACTTCTGTATTTAAATTCTTCTTCCTCTATCCTTAAGGTAATGCTGTACTTATCAGCACACACTTTAGTCATAGCAGCTGGTGGGAGTATCAAAACTAGTCCAACAGTAAGGTAAAAAGGTTTTAATGGTATTAGAAAAAAAAAAAAGACTTTAACAAATTTAAAAATAAGCCAGTTAATACAAAAGCATCATGATACTACACTAATGATTAGGAGAGTAATACAGACAGGCCAAATGAAGCCTTCTACCCCACAAAGCAAGTATTTCCACCTTCGCTGTGTTTTACAAGTTAGTGCTTACATTGCACCCAAGAGGCAGGAGTTTGTTACAGAAAAAGCACAGAAGTTAAAGGATTTTGAATTTACTTTAACTGATGAAATTAGCATGAGAAGTGAAGTTTGTAGATCCAAGGCTAGAGCTTAATGCCAGACAGCAGCTGGCTAACCCCTATGCTCTGTTCATTAACTATGCCTCAAAGTGTCTCCCAGAGGTATTCCATCCTTTACACTGAAAATGGTGGGAGGACAAAGTAAGCAAACTGCCTGGGGCTTCAGAAGCCAAGGTCCATCATTATCAGATGGAAGCTTCTGGCTTCCAACCAGGTATTCAAAGCTGAACCCTTACATGCTGTGTTTAGCAATACCATTGTTCTAGTATTCTGCAAAAAAACCTCAAATCCCTTTGGTTACACATGATTTGAATCATCACAGGAGTTTAAGCCTCAGGACAATGTCCAGATTTTAGTTCTCTATAGCCAGACCACAGTATGACCAGCAAACTATGGCTCCCAGGGTGAATCTTTGCTTCTGTTGATCCAAAAAGTGAGCAGCACTCCAGTCTTATTTTCTGCGTTTTGAACTAAGCCAGTCTCCCCAGGGGAGCGTTTTCTTGCCCTTTGACGTGCTCCTTAGGGAATGCAAAGTCTGCACTTGTTGTAGACGCTTGGAGAGCTCCTGATCACAGGCTTGCTGCAGAGCTTCAGCTTTCTGCTTGTCCCATCTCAGAGCCGAGGCCAGGGCTTGTGTGTCTTCTTTCAAGACCAGCTGTAGCAAGACAGATAGAATTCTAAGAGTCTTTTCTACTGATGTTCCTCCACCACTAACCCCTCTGCCCACATAAAGAACAGCAGTAGTGAGACACCTGTTTAGTATTGGAAATTTGGTACCGAAGATGTTTCCAGCTCTCATAATCTATCTTGTGGGCTAGTGGATTTTCAATATTCTACCAACACCTAGAACTTGAAGCTATATTCAGATGTTCAAAGGAACAAAAAGCAGTTACTTAGTTTCTATAGCAGAGGAAAACAAGAGGAGCAAGTTCAGAGCATTAGAAAGAACATATTCTCTAATGGTTAAAGTTTACCTAGACTTTCCTTTCCAAGCTATGGGTTTATTTACACTGTTTTCCAAAATAAGGAGGTTTTTATTTTAATTTGGGGTGTGTAAAAGAAATATAGCTAGATGCATCTGCATACAAAAAAAAAACCCAAAACAACTTGCTGGTAAGACAGCTGAAACACTGTCTGACTGTGATTTGGCAGAGATCAAAACCAAAATTATTTTGTGGCTTTTCAGAGGACAGACTAGAGTACTTGGAATAATGTCAACTGGTTATTGCAGAGGAGCTGCAAGCAGGGGCATAGCAATATTGAGGAAGAGAAATAGATTAAATCTCACCACTTTGAGACTGAGATATATTGATATTAGAGCCTCCAGAAGCAAGGACAGCTTCCCCTATAACCCATCTCCCCCCAGGGAGAGATCTGCCAGAATACAGTTATGTCATTCTCACCCACCTCTAGATCTTGACTGTCCAAGCAGAGCTCTGGAGCAGGTCTGTCTTTCAGTGCAGCCAGGATCTGGTCACTGAGCGCTGTTTTGGCTGAAGTGCCTGTACTGCTGGTACCTGTGTCAACCACATCCATCTCCTCTCTTGGTACAGGCTCAGATTCTGAAAAGTAGCAGAATCATTATAGCCCAGGAAAAGCAGCCTGAACTGCTTTGATGGTTTTAAGATTAATAAAAATATGCATTCTATCCAGCTGCATCCTCTAAATTAAGAAATCCACAATGTTAAGGGTGACTAGGTGATTTAAGCTTTTCCCCCAGTATTGTACTTTCGGGCCTTGTGAGAAATGTGACACAGCAGTGAGAGGACCCCTGGTCTCACCCAGTCAGAGAATTCTTACACTGTACCAGCTATTACATCCACCATGTTAAAAGCTGCTAAGCAAGTGACTTGCTCCAGTCCTTCACTCTGCCTGATTTATTACACTCAACTATTTCAGGCATCTCTGAAAAGCTCCTTCTCTAGCATCCTACTGCTCCCTACCTGCTACTTTGCTTAAGACACTGTCTTCATTTTTCAAGGCCTTTAGGTAGAGTTCCAACAGCTGTTTTGACTGGCGTTCTTCTTCTCGTCTGTCCAGCACCTGCTGCAGGGTGTCCTGCAATACTTGGATTTTGGTTTGACTTTGGGCAAGTTCTTCTGCCAGGTCTGAACGTGGTACATCAATAAGCACCTTAAAACAATGAGAGTGCTTCTGTTACATGGACTGATTGAGTAACTCATTCCATTACACTGATTACAGTACAAACAGCAAACCTCCTGAATGACAGAGCCTCCACCTTCATGAAACCCAGCATTTTTCACAAGGTTTCTTGTCACAGCAAGTCAGCCTACTTATGAGAGGCTGTAGTGACACTCCACCAGCCAGCATTCTTTACCAGAAGCCAAAAGGCAGCCAGGAAAGTGTGAAATCACGTGTGTTCTTAACAGAAATCCTGACAACTCCTGGCAATCAAAGTACCTCTTCTTAAGAGTGCATGGGAATACACAAAGGAACGCCAACAGCCTCGCGCTTAGGAAGCTGCATGTTGCAGGAGGACGAGAAGAGGCAGTTGTCACCATGCCTCAGCACATACAGGGTGTTAAACAGTCAGACACTCGAATCGATCAGCTCTGGAAACTGACAGCAGTTCTTCAAACCCCTCTGGAGCAGATAGGTTTGGCATGCTGCTCAGCCTCCCCTTTAGACACATCACACGGGTGTCTGGTTTTCAGGAAGGAGCCCACCTCAGCTGCCCACCCACTGCCCCAGTTGGAAAGACATGCTGTGAGGGACAATCAGTGATTAAAAGCATCCTTTACAAACACACTTGCGAGTGTTTCCCCTCAAGGAGAAATTTTACTCTAGCACCAGACCAGCTTTTGTTTTTCATTGTGCATAATTAAATTAATATTACAGCAGCTCAATTAAGCTTGAGATAATGTTTACTTATTCCCTTCTCTGCCATCTACCAAGATAAGTTGATGATGGGCAGAGCCAAGGACAGGAATTAGAGGTTTTCCCCACTGTACCTGGAGGTCTTCTTCAGACATCAAGATGATATTAGACAGATCATCCTTCAGCTGCCTGGCCAGCTGCTTCCATTTCTCCGCAGCACTGTCCACTTCATCCACAGACTCTGAGAGCCAGGCTGTTCCACTGTCTGACACAAGAGTCATCAGTT
>NW_010322595.1:9874-10412 GCF_000700745.2 Antrostomus carolinensis
CCTCCCCTTCCCTGCTCCCTCATCCAGAGTACCTAAGCTTTTGCTGGACCATTTCTCATTCTTGGCCAGTGCCACAAACTTGGTGTTTGATGGCAGACACAAAAAATAATCTTCATCATCCACAATGGTGCCATCTTCTGCCAGTACTAAGGTGATGGGCTCCCTGGCCTTGTCAATAGCCAGAATGCCACTAGCTGCAGAACAGAAAAAATACTTAGTGAAATAATAAAGTGATGTATGCACTGCCCTTTTGTGAGGTGCAGTGCAAGAGGCAAGCAACGCTCAGTAATTCGGGCTGGAGACCAGGACCTGTCTCCCCACAGCTCTGCACATCAGCTCGTTTTTAGCGCGTCCTCTCGCGTTTCCCCTCCGGACATTAACAATCTCGCTGCAAAGCTTGACACGCCAGTAGAAGAAGGTGCGTTTCAGTGAAACGCCTTCCAGACGCTTATTCCCACCTCCCTTCGCTTCCCCCCTCGGGAAGCACCACCCGCAGACCTGCTCTGCTCCGGGCACGGGTCGGGCCCGGGCCCGGCCC
>NW_010322596.1:0-5432 GCF_000700745.2 Antrostomus carolinensis
TTCTATGAGACATGCTTTAGAGGGGCCCATTTTCCCTTTTGTAGGGGGCTCCAGTTTCTGTCTTGGAGAAGAACACCAGACTTCCTGATGGGTGAAACCTGAAGCTTATGGACCTCAGCGCAGGTATACAAACCCTCGTTTAGGTTTACATGACTTGATCTTCCCACAATCGAGTTTTGTTTGCTGGGGAACTGAAGGATCCAGCAGTGTCTGTGAAGGTACCTAAATGACACTCAGGACATCAAGACTTTGTGCCAAACATGTTTGTGTCTTCTTTCTGCTAAATGTCACAGACTGAGCACCCTGTAATCCTTATCCCACTCCTAAATAATCTTGATGGCTCCACTGCTCCTCAGGATTTTCACATGCTCCACCAATGTAAATGCTGTATCTCCTCCCACAGCCCCTTCTCCATTGCAATGATGGCAGTGACCCAGTGCAGCCCTCCACATCATCCCTCTGTTCCCACATCCCAGTACCACATCTCTGCTAACAGCATCACACTGGAACCTATTTCAGTTGCTTGGCCCCTCTAGCCACCAAATCCCTCTTCTGAACGCTGCTCCACAGGATTCTTCTCTGTCTCTGCTTGGCAGTTGTTTCTTGCCCAGTTGCATCACATCTCATCTGTCTTCATGGAAAAGGCTTTTTTTTTTTTTGACTAAGCAGCAAAGGCTACCGAGCAGTCCAGCTTGTTCTTCTCAGCAGCCTTGTCTTCCAGGTTATTTAGAATTCTTCTAGTTTGTGTGTCATGGAAAAGCATCATCAGTCCCTGAAGATTTTGCTGTCTACACCATCTATGTGATTTGTTTACAAAAAGCTTTTGCTTCTCTCTGGCTCTCATCCAAAATACAAACATACCCAAAATAACACAACTGCTGAGACAGGCAGTAGGAAAACCCAAAGGATTCAAAGGATTTGAGGAGGAAGGGATGGTTTAAAAACAACTTGGAAGTGATTGACAGTCACTGCTTTGGAGTGCAAAAAAAAGAGTGATTTATTTTCTTTTTAAAAGCTTAAATACATAAAGCTGAAACTACCACACATGTTTTGTAGATGTTCACTACTTTCTTCTACATCTTTTGCTATACAGAGCTCCCACAGCAAGTCTGTAAACACGGCATGGAGATGCTTTACATCTGGTCTGAGAAAAGCCTTCTCAGAAACTGAAGCGGATTGTAGTGGCAGAGTTTCATGGTTTTTGTTCTTCAGCCAAACTAAGGAAAGGCAGAAATCATACAAGACAAATAATTTTTCAGTTTCTCTGGAAATACTCTTTCCATCGTGCTAAAATATGAGTAAAAGTTTTCCCTTCCTTCAGCTGTGTTTGAATGATCCAGGCGCCTTCTCTACACTGACCGGGCCATAATCTCATATAATAATTAAAGATATCATTACCTGAAGACAAAAAGCAATACCCTGAACTTCCTACCTGCTTAGACTGAGAATTCAAGTACCCCAGACAGAGAGTAGGACACCTCAAAGATGATGCTACCACAGCTCCTCTGATGCTACATCACCAATGTCTTTTTGGAATTCCGTGAAATAATATGCACAAATGAAATCCCTGCAGCAAAAGCACTTAGAAGTCAAGTTCAAAATTGAGTCAGGAGCAGTCAAATTCCTTCCCTACCCCTCCCCTGCATGCCCACAGCCCTTACAAAATACAAACACATTTCAGTTGTACAATGAATATCAAGACCAAGAACGAGGCAAGCGTTTTCATATCTATGCCAGAACTTCCACCACCGTGTTACACCTATTACAACACATTGCAAATGTCAAAAGCACATGGGAACGCTGATGAGAACATCTTCTACCCTTTCAAGTGTGCTTATTTCTACAGGAGTAAGGTGTGAAGTATATCAAGAGACTCCCAGAAGGCATTAGGAAAATCAGGAAAGACTCTGGAAAGAGAAGTTGTAAGTGCAACTAGAAAACTTCCTTTCTCCTATCAAGACTATTATTAGGACCAAATACATTACCATGTTTTTTTCAAGAACAAGAGCACGAAGATCTGCCAGCAGCCAAGCAAGATACGTCTGTGTTCACAGTCCTATTCTATATACGTTAGGCAAGGCAGAAATTTGGCATGAGGACCATCCCTTTTTAAGGTCTGACTCCTCGTGCTGCTGCCCATCCTCAGTTGAGCAGACTTTGCTCAATGCTCTTGCAAGGTCTGGGTGCACTCATTGTCTTGAAACACCAACAGTGTTTTCCAAAGTGCAGACCAAGAGAAGGAACATACTAATGGGACAGTCTGTGGAGAATTAAGAACCTCCTTGGCCATATAAATCATGAGGTAAAATGGAGATATTGTGTCCCAACCCACACAATTTGAAGGGGCGTCCATGCCAAAGCAGTGAACTGCTTAAGGCACAGGGGAGTAGTAAAAGAGGCAAAATTAGAGAGGAGAGATGGACAGTGATCTGAGGTCCTCAAGAAATCATGGAATAGGAGGATAAAGGTCTCTCTATCCCTAAAAGCTATCACAGCATGGGTTGATGTGCTCATGTTTTCTTTTATGCCAGTTTAACTAACTGAAGGAAAGGTGCCAGTTTCTCCTTCAATTTCCATTGAAGACCCAACTGCGGATGCAATTTGATTGCAAATACAATTGTCTTTTACTAGCATGAATTTCTTTTTCTCTCCTCATGGGAATAACCTATGCCATTGAATTTCCTTTATATTGCTTAAAGGACAATAACTGAAGGAAAGGTGCCAGTTTCTCCTGAAATCTCCATTTCTATTGAAGACTCAACTGCAGATGCAATTTGATTGCAAATACAATTGCCTTTTACCAGAATGAATTTCCTTTTCTCTCCTATGCCAGCATTGAATTTCCTTTATATTGCTTAAAGGACAAATGGATCTGATTAAAACAGCTAACCCACACCACAGGTGAGAATTTGAGGCTGAGAAGGTCCAAATAGTACACCTTGATGAATAAAATGGCTATGATAGCCCTGAGACTTTCCAGAGGTGACTATGAGGAGCATCAAGTACGGTTCAGGCAATGAAACACCTTGCTCATCGTTTGGGTGATGGAAGAGAACACATTTCCTAAAGAGAAGAGGAGATCAACATGCCCTGGTTACAGTCAATTTTGGTTCTTCAGCAGGGACTTCTTTTTGCTATGTTTTACAGATAAGTCTGATATCATCATGAAGAAGAGATTAACTTCTCAGAGTTCACAGAAAACAGAAGTACTGAAGACAACCTCATAAATAACCACCTATATAAAGGAAGCAAGCAAAAAAAAAGAGGTTAAAGACAATGAAAAGGCCCTGAAAAGGGGAGTGTCTGGGCCAGTAGAGATAGTAGTTTCTTCTACTTCAGGAAGAAGTCATCATTGGGGTGAGGAAAGGAAGGTGCAGAGAAAACAGCAGCCAGCCAGCAGCCTGCTGTAGAGGAGTGCACCCCAAAATGTACAAGTAATGGGAGTTTTAAAGAGACCCCACTCTACATTTGGCAGCAACTAAGTTCTTAATTGAAGAACATGAACATTTACATGGGCCCATCAGAAATTATCAGTTCCAGTCATGGACTAAAGACAATGGCACCAAAATCTATGGCTATTCTACCAAATCAAGTGTTCTCAGGATCATTTCTAGACTTGAGGATCAACCAGCTTGGAGCAACACAGTCTGGGTAATTGAACATTTGCCCTCTAAATGAGCTGCACTTTCAGGCTCTCAGGGACTCAGTATCAAATCTGTTAAATATTGAGTTTATTTTAATACTTGCTAGCATACTTCAGAGCCAAAATGAGCCAGATGTGATTCTGTGGCTACCATGCCTCAGGTCTTCATGTTTAATTCCTACATGTTAACATTCCCCTACCTCTGCTCTCCGAAGAAGGAACTCTTGGCTACATGATCCACTTTTGTCCTCTCAATGACAAAGACACAGTGAGACAGCAGACCAACCTCAAAATATGTATGAAAACAGACAACACTGTGCTTTAGGGGAATAGACCCTCATACAGCATGTGCAGAATAGATTCAGAACTTGGACCATCTATGGTGCAAAACCAGGACACCAGTGGAGAAGTTTTCTTGGGATATCAGCTTTGACGTCTCAATCTCAGCTCTCCACTGTAATGGGACTACTGTCCATGGACATTATAGACCATTTAGGTCGTTACTGTGGTTTGACACAGGGTTCTAGAGAGCTAAATGCACAAATATCTGATAGCTTTAGCTAAAGAATTGGATCCTGTAAATGTAATTGTTACTGCAACAGTCTTGGGCATCAGAAAGCAGCAAATACATGTCCTTGTAGGACAACAAGTCTCTGCTGCCGACATAACAGAAAAGTGTGAACTACAGCCAGGAAAACCTAAATACAGGTCAAATTCAGTAGTTCCAGGGGCTGCACAGATGCCTAAACACTACTGCAGCGAGGTCTGTGATGCAGCTTCACACAGCCCAGCACCCTTTCATCTTCTCAGCATCAAAGCCACTGGCATCATCAGACCAGGAAAAACAAAAGAGAGGCTGCACATGGGCTGGCTGGAGCACATCTTCAATGACCTGTATTGCCTTTCCCTGCACAAACGTGAGCTGTCTGTCCACGTACTGGGTGGTCACTGTTTCAACGGGAGGCTCTGAGTGGGACGTGGGCAAAGTTAGAAACCCATGGTCATCTGTTCATGCGCTGCAGGATGGTCACACAGCCGTGGTAACTGGTACAGCGTTGCAATGGTGGCTGCTGCTCCAGGTTCCCTGTTATTGGGTCGAAAGTGAACGCTTTGTCCGTGCCTTCTCCATTCTCATCTCGGCCACCCAGGATGTAAATCTTCCCTCCACACACCGTCAGGCCACAACTCTCCTGGAAAGTATAAGAAAAGCCCAAGAGCTGAGGAGCAAGCCTCCAGCTTTAGGCATCAGGGCTGAGCAGGGGGTTGAGTCACTGCAATGGGCTCAACTCTCACCTGTCCAGCAGAAGGGATAGAAAGCAGATAGAACAAGTGACATCTGGTTCTTGGGCTGCTGCAGTCTTACTGTTTCAGTAATTTCAGCACATGAAATGCCTCAATCCAGTGATGGGACCATTTTTGGCAGTCCCCCATGCACAGCAGACACTCACAAGCACACCAAGAACCAAGAGAACCAGCCAGCACATCCCCGTGAAGGTCACTTATGAGGATGCACTGACATGGGCATTTTAATTCAGATTTGGGTGAGCTGTGTCCCATCATTCCTCTTCACTGTGTCACAGCTCATTGCAGCATGGGTTTGGAGTGCAAAGCCATGATAACATTAAACCAAGATACACAACCACCACCAGTCCATGTTCAGTCCACAGACCAGGTTAGAGGCAGTATAACCCTCACCCTGAAACACATAGTGTGGAGAACAGGTCCTCAGCACCAATGGTTTCACCCTACAGGTCCAGTCCTCTGGCATTAATAACTAGTATAGACTCAA
>NW_010322596.1:5465-8453 GCF_000700745.2 Antrostomus carolinensis
TTCTCCAAGAAGTATGGACTCTAATGGTGAGTACGAATATCCTTGAGTTGCTCTACAGAGGTCACATTCGCATACTCAGAGACAAACCCACAGTGTATTTTCTTTGCCTTTAATCTCAGCAAAACACAGATGGTTGTGTTTATTCTAGAGAGGGAAAGCTCAGAGCTTCTGTCTTAAACCTCTTCCTTACCAGAGGTCCAGGGAGGGTGGCCACTTCTTGCCAGCTGTCTTTCCTTGGATCGTAGCTGAAGATTGTACTGAGGAGTCCACCTACAACATAAATGATGTTGTCCAAGCAGACAGCACTGATGCACCTCTGGTAAAAAGGGGTGGGAGACAAGAGCGTCCACTTGTTTTCCTCTGGATCATAACACTGGACCTGTAAGGAAACACAGCTATGGAAACATGAATTCACCACATCTCCCTGCTTGGCTGAAGCTGCTGTTCACTAGAAATAAAAACACATGGGGACAGAAACACAGATGGGAGTTTCAACACCCAGGGATCAGTGCAGTTAGCAAAGGGATGAGAGGTTCCATCATTCCCTCTTGCATTCAAGTCTCCCAGACAAAGTACAAGCCTCCAGGGTGGCTGTCCTTGACTCAGCACACAGTTAAGTGATCAGAGGTGGAGCTGAGAAGCATTGATGGCTCTTCCTGCAGCTCAAGAGACCAGAAGCATTATGTCTGGCTTGCAGAGGTCTCCTCCAGGCAGTTATTACTGTTGCTACTTATCTGACGTGAACACCCACTGTGTCAGAGGTTTGTTCCTGTTCCTCAGAGCTGTCCAGGCTTCAGAGAAGAATAGGTTCTACTGAAAACATGTCTAATGTACTATCAACTCCTGACACCTTCCCTCTCTGGTCCCTAAGTCTCATTGGCTTCCATTTAAATGTATGACTTCCCATCTTATTATAAGGGAACCTTTATTAGTCTTCAAAGAAAAGAAAATGTTCCCTTTTAGCTTAAGGACAACCCATTTCCCTCCATATTTCCTGGCAAACCCTCTTTTTTAAGTCTCTGTCCACTCTTCATGCCCCAACAATACCTTGTCGGTGTTAGCGGTGTCATCCACAGCACCACCCAGCACGTAAAGCTTGTTCAGGCAGGAGACCACAGCTGCTGAGCTCACAGCTTGAGGCAGTGGGGCCAAGGTTGTCCAGCTGTTGGAGAAGGTGTCATAGCACTCCACACTGGAGAGGCGGTAAAAACCATCAAAGCCTCCCACAGCGTAGATCTGCCACAAAAGGAGCAAAGCAAGCTGGTTAGAAACTCCTGGACTCAACCTAATGGGCTATACTGTCATGGAGTATATGAGGGGAGATTAGGACTTGGCCAGAAAGACAGACATCAAACCACAGTAACACCTTGTGGTTGGACTAGATGACCTTTAAAGGTCTCTTCCAACCCAAACCATTCTATGAAACACTCCACACTCTACAGCTTTCACCCAAAGACTTAACACGGCTATCTGCAGAAGTCTTGCACCATCCCATGGTAGGTCTTATTGCTACAATTTCATTTATGGCTACTTCAAGTGACAACACACATCCAATTGAAACAACGATGTCTTTGTTGTGTCCTAGTTGTTGTCCCATCAAAATCATCTCTAAATGACCCAGAAAAGAAACACACACTGACAGTTTCTCATTGTACTGGGCAGCAGGAGAAGTGGGGGACAGTGCTTCATATGGCTTCTTCCAAATTTCAAGCCATTGCTCACCTTGCCCTGAAGTGTTGCCATTTTGTGCCTCCATCGACCTTTCTGCAGACAAGCAACCCTGATCCAGACATTCAGCTGGGAGCTCAGCACCCAAACATCGTTGCTACTGATGTGTCCTCCTGAAAAACAGAGGGATGGAGGGCTGGTGTGATCCCAAGGACAGCCCCTCACCCCACTACACCACAGTATTGCAGTTTCTCTATCCAATGGAACAACTTAAGTCAGAATACAGTTATCAGGTTATGGTCATGTAAACTCAGCTTCCCAAGGGACATGTCCTCTGGACTTCAAAGCACTTGTTAGACTGCTCCATCCACTACATAGAACTCATCTGATAGGAATTATATTTTAAGTGAGGGACAGGGACACAGTTTTCCAAAACTCTGTCTGATACCACACACCAAAACCAGCTCATTCCACAGCTGAACACTTTTGTCAGATGCTCAACAGGAGCAAAAAGGTTTTTTTGATACTAAGAAAGGTTTCTTCCCCTCCCCTTCAAATGGGAAATTGTTTCTTGGGACGGCAAAATCCAAATCTCCTAAAGAGAGACTTCACCAGGATGTGACTTTGCTCCAAAGATGGGATGCATGTGAATGATTCAGTAAATAGACCTCAGGAGTGGCTGTCCAAGCAGAAGTCATGCTGTTCTTTGCAACCAGGAAGGGGCCATCTGGTCCAGGGTATCTCACCTGATATATACACATCGTTCTTCAGGGTGCAGGCAGCAAATTCTGACTTGGTGTAGCCAGGCATGCTGGAGAGGGCTGTCCATTGCCTGCTCTTTGGGTGGTAGAGGTCTGCGAAGGGCAGCTTCAGAAGGCCTTTCTTATCACAGCCCCCAATGATGATGATGACTTCTGTCAGCTCCATGAACCTAGACCATGAAAAGCATTGAGTAAAGTACTCCTTTCCATCATCCCTCCCATCCTATATAGAACATTGGCAACACAGTCCAGTAGATAGGGCAAGGTCCTCTCATACATCAAAAGGTTCTTGAGGCAGAGGGTGGTGGAGCACTGGAACAGGCTCCCCAGGGAGGTGCTCATGGCACCAAGCCTGACAAGATTCCAGAAGCATTTGGCCAAGGCCCTCAGGGACATGGTGTGAATGTTGGGATTGTCCTGTGCAGGGACAGGAGTTGGACTGGATGATCCTTGTGGGTCCTTCCAACTCACAACATTCGATGATTCTATGATCAGTTACTGATTTTCTGAGCAGATCATTTCACTCCTGAACCTCCCCTTTTGTCTGCATGATCAAATC
>NW_010322596.1:8514-16751 GCF_000700745.2 Antrostomus carolinensis
CTTGTGAGATTGTCTCCTGCTACTCACCCTCCCCCTTCCAGCACAATCAAACCTAATCCTCAAGGCACAGCCATGAGCGTGGAAAGCCATTCCTGGCAGCCCGCCTGCAACAAGCTCTCTGCCTGGAGAGAGAAGTGTTTCCAGGAAATCTCTCTCTCTCTCCAACCCTAATAAGCAGTGAGCAGACGAGACAGACGGCAGGGAAAGGAAAATTCTGCCAGCTAGTATGTGGCAAGAGAGAAACAGCTCTGCAGGAGGGGAGAGGAGAGGAAAGAGGAGGGTGAAAGAAGGTTTGAAAGACTTGGTGCAAAGTTTGTGCAGCCTGAGACAATTCATTTAAGACCAAAGGTGTAAAAAGAAGGAGGTAAAATGTGGATGCTGAGTGGTGGGATTTATCTCCAGTGAATTTTAGTTCTTAGCATCCTTGAGGAAGTCACCACAGACCCTATTATTGAGCACAGAGTTGATGTGTCAAACCATCTCTTCCACCTGACACAAGTATGCCCTAAATGAGAGGCTGAGATTTCTGAGGAGCACTGGGGCAACCTCCAGCCTTCTGCTGCACTGGGAAGCCAAAAAAACCCCCTGTACTCCTTGGGCTGAAGAGCAGAACCTGGCCCTACAGCCCTGTGGACATGAGTCTCCTCAGGAAAAGCCTTGCAAACCAATTCAATTTGATATAACAACCCACCCAAGAGCAGAGATGTCCATCAGCTTACCAAGCACACCTTAAGGGATACATGGGACCATGAAGAAACAAGAGAGGCTTAAAATGTGGCTGGTCAAATACAAACATTAGTCACCAAAAAGGTGCAGGTTCCCACACACACCCATGCCCAGAAATTGCTTTTTCTTTGCATCTTCTTTACACCGCCAATTTACACTGGCAGATGTCTGGGCCAGCATCTCTTTATCTTCTTGCTGTTCATCAAGAAATCAACAGAAATAAATAAATAAATAAAAATAAATGGAGGATTCCCATGTAGCCACCTGGACAGTAACTTTTTTCTCCTGGATATTAATTCCTGACCTTACAGCAATGCCTTTGAGGTAGGTACCATGCTGATGGTCAGGAGGACTGAGAGCAGTCCAAGCCTTCCTGTTAACAAAGAGCTTAGAGAAGGTGAGAGAGAGACCAAAAGAGGTGAAATGAGAACAGACGAGTGACAGAGCTGGGAATGGAAAACAGGTCTCAACCCAGTGCTCTACTCATTGGTAAAAACAGATAGAAATAAAGAGCAACAAACATCTCTTCTTGCCTGTAGTCTGGACACATAACTGGATAGCATCATTGCACACCCAGAGAGCTTCTTGCCAACATCAACAAGATGGGGGGGGGGGGGGAAGAAGGTAAAAAAAAAACAACCCAAGAACTCCCCTTAAACTTTAAGATCCATCAACTTAGGTGATGCAGGTCTAGGGAAGAAGATGTGGTGTTTTACCTTCTGGGCCTTGATCGCAAGGAGCTGACCTCGTCCCCAAGGATGTAATACTTGCGGGCCTCATGCAGTAGAGGAATGCACTCCTTTGAGTCCTGGATGAGTCCATCCATTTCCACCTTCTCCAAGAAGTAGGTGGGGTCAAGTAGTGGCAGACGCACATGCTCAAGGAGGTCCTTCAAGGCTCCCTTCCTGGCTGGTATGTCATGCCGTACCCAACGCATGACTGCTTCAAAGACCACTTCCTCCTTGGGGACCACCAGCTGCTCATCAGACAGATATTCAACCAGCTCCTTCACATCCATCTCCAGGAACTCTTCATGACATGATACCTCCACAAAACACTCCAGCATGAATCTCTTGCTCTTTTCTGTCAGGGATGCTATGGAGAATGAATCAGCAAACTTCATGATACCCAAACAATTGCATGGGTGAAGCTGGCCTTCAAGGAAGGTGACACAGGCATCTCTGAGCTTGGAGATCTGCAACAAGTCAGACAGTTCCAAAATGCCTTCAACGTTGTCCTCCTGAATGATGATGTTTCCCCCATACATATAGTCAAGAAGGAGAGACATGGTGGAAGCAGAAATCTTCTGGATATTAATGATATCCTGGTGGCCTTCCTTGAGATTGCCACCAAACATGGCCCGGAAATACGTACTGTTGGCTGACAAAGTGGCACGGTGACAGGGGAATTCTTGTCCATCAATTAATAGCACCACGTCTGTGAAGATGCCGCTCTGCCGGTAGGAGTTTAGTGTCTGGAGGATTTGCTCTGCATGGCAGGACCCACTGCAGAGCTTCATGTGCAGCTGTTCTTTGCTTGAGTCCCTTGTCACATTTTCCAGGCTGCTTGTCCTGAAACTTGATTCTTCTTTCATCATTCGATGCATCCTGATTGGGAAGCAGTGAAGAAGACAAGAGAACAATATGTTATTAAAATATCTGACTGCGATATCCAACGCTGTGGTGGTTTAACTTGGCTAGCAGCCAAACACAGCCGCTCACTCACTCTCCTCCTCCAAAAAGGGAACAGGGGAGAGAATTGGAGGTGTAAGGATAAGGAGACTCATAGGTTGAGATAAGAGTAATTTAACAATCAAAATAGAATAAACTTATACAATAACAAAAATATTAATGGTAAAAATAAGAATTATATATATATAATTTATATAATAAATATACAAATGAGTGATGCACAGTATAACTGCTCATCACCTGCCAACCAATGCCCAGCCTGTCCCCCAGCTAGTGATGCCAGAACAGAGACAATCCCAAAACCAAAACTGCAATCCCAGAAGAACGAGAGAGACAGAGAGATAGAAAGAGATGCCCCCTGGCCTGGTCAACCCTCATTAATATACTGAACATGTCGTTATATGATATGGAATATCTCATTGGCATATCCAAATACCAATTTGGGTTTGTTAATTACCACACTCCCACCAAGTCCTTTGCACCTGCAGACCAGCAAAACATGAGGAAGTTGGAAATATCCTTCGTCTTCCAGTAACAACTAAAAAACATTAGTAAGTTATCAATGTTCTTCTCATTAAAAATCCCACAGTGAAACCACGCTGCCTTCAAGGAAGATACAACCAAAGTGTTATTCTAGGTGCTAAGAAGAAAATTAGGTCTATCTTAAGAAATCAGGACATTGGTTGAAGGCTCTAAACACCCCACAGCCATTGAGAGATGCTCAGGGCTGGGTACAAAAGGGAAGCGCTGTTAGTCAGCTCAGAGTGATTTAGAGAAGTTAAAACAAAGGCAGATCTCTAGAGACACCTTTGCAAAGGGCACAGCAGACTCCACTTTTTGTTAACACACGCAGCTCTGGCCAAGAAAGACAAACACATCCATATCCTCCCTTTTCTCCCTGTGTTTCCAAGCCATCAGGGTCACGCACAGCTCTGCACGGCTGGGTGGTTGGAAAGAAACAGCTCGGGCTGACCTCCTTACAAAAAGAAACACTCCCCTCCCTCTCCAATTATTCCAAGTGTCTTTCCCCAGCTCACATCTCTCCTGTCTATCCAGGAGACAAATGATAACAACACCAAAGAAAAAGTGGGTTTGACCCATTGCCCTCACTCACGCACACTCTCCTCTGGGTCACCTTCTCCATCCAAGTACCACACAGCAGAAAATGCTGCAATTTTTTTTTAAACTATTTTTGTTTTTTGCAAGCCTCCCCAGCTGCTAGTGCAAGAAGTCCAACATTACCTGACCCACAGGTTGTCTCCTCCAGAGGTGGGACCTAGCAAAGACTCAACTTCCCTCTCGAAGAGGTCCCATCCACATCAGGGCTCTGAACGGAAGAACAGATCCCCTCTGCAAAGCACGCTCAGCCCTTCTGCGGCAATGCTTGGGGAAGCACAAAAGCACCCCCTTTATCCTCGCTGCCAAAGAGGTGGGGGAAGAAATCTGCTTTTGTTTCTCCTGAATGACATGCCAGAGAGCTACAGGGCATTAACCATGCAGCTGTCAATAACAGCCAGCCAGGGAGGAGCCAGGACCCAAGGAAAACCCATCACAGCTCAGGGAAAATATATCACACCAGGGCAGCTTAAGAGGGCTGAGCCATCTGGAGAGCAAATTGAGGTCCAGGTGGAACGATTCATTTGATAGAGACTCCGTCTTGCTGGAAAACATGCTAAAGCCAATAAATAAAATAGGGCTCTGTGAGCAAAAAGATGCCTGGAGCAGGAACAGGCTGGGTCAGGGAGAAGCTGTAGTCCCCCTCATTAACGTGTGATAATTAGGTAATTAGGTCCTTGAGGATGATGAGGACAGAAAGGGAGGTTTTCCCTGTGTGGTTTTCTGCACCCTCCCTACTCACTTGATCCCAGTTGTTGACTGAATTTGTAAATGCTCATAGCAGGGATCAAAGCAACCCTGGGGAAGCTCCACCAAGTGACCCTTATGCTGAAGAACATCAAACCCCCTAATGCGACGCAGCCAGCTTTCCCTCCCTTACTCAGCACCGCTTTGAACAACTTGTATTACTTCACACCAGACAAAAGAGAAATACTCATAATAACCAGCCCCTGCATGTTGTCACCCCAGTGAAATCACCTTTCTGTGGGACACCACTGCTGCGTTTGCTGGCTGGTTCCTTTCTGTTCCTCTCCCATCGCTGGGATGCAGGGCACAAGCTGGCAACCTGCTTGCTCCCAGTATTTGCATATGAATCACTGGCAACCTGGAAGGGACTGTGGTTTCCCAGCTTGCATAGTGGCCTGGGAGTGTTGGGGGATTTGCTCTTAGGACCTTCCACCCTGATAGAGTTGGCACTGGCCAGCCTACACTGTCTAGGGGTGCAACCATAGAGAGATGACCAGAAGTGGGTCATCAGGACAAATGGCAGCACAACACTGATCCTACCCTGTGAGGTACAGCAAAAAGGTCTTCAGGGTACTGAAAACTCTTCAGCAAGTTTACAAAGCCACCATCTCCTTGCAGACATAAAGTATGAGGCTACCAACCTGTTCAAAACCAAACCCCAGCTTCAAGCAGTGTGTGCAGCCCCGGGGTGGGGGGAACCAGCAACTAAGAGTTGTAAACTCACAAAATGACCACAGTGAGAAGGTTTTGTAGGGTGCAGCTGTCCCCCTGTCCATGCCAGGCCACCTATCAAGCAGATTCCTGTAGCCAGACCTGGCCCTGTATCTCCCTGTGTGAAGCCACCATGCCCTAAAGTGGTTGCCACCATGTGAAGGCTGTGCTACAACCCAGGCTTGTGGCCTTTATAACTGAAAAAGAGGACATCTAATACCCCACAGAAAATCACAGAAGACCACAGCCACTTAGACTGGTAAATGAAGCCAGAGCTACCAGTGCCTTAAAGGACAGAAGCTGAGAAATCATAGAATCATAGAATGGTTTGGGTTGGAAGGGACCTTAAAGCTCATCCAGTTCCAACCCCTCTGCCATCAGCAGGGACACCTTCCACTAGACCAGGTTGCTCAAAGCCTCACCCAGCCTGGCCTTCAACACTTCCAGGCAGGAGCAGCCACAGCTTCTCTGGCTACCCTGTGCCTTTAGAGTTGTAGGATGTGGGGGTGTTTGAAAAGGGTGTCTGCTAAGCAGCACCAGATGTAGGGCACCTTGTAAAGGGGCAGGAGCTAAACATCTGCTTTGTTCTCTGGGTCTTCTCCTAGGGTAGATAGAGACACCAGAAGCAGTGATCTTACAGTGGGTTAGGACTCTAAAATCCCTTTTTCACACTAAAAATACTCAGCCTCTGGCCCATGGAAGCCACTAGGCACAAAGCCACGAGCATTAAAAAGATGCAAAAGGGAAATGAAAGTATATAGGACCGGGAACTCCAGGCATGTGTTGGAGAAAGCTCTCTGTGAATGCAGGACCAAAGCTTCCTAAAGGAACAGCAGAGTGTGCATGTCCAGAGGAGAAAGGAATAGGAAGGAGAAGGGATGCAGCTCAGCCAAAGAGAAAATAAAGAGAAAAGAGTGGAAAAGACAAGAGGAAAGATAGGAGAGAGTTTTGGATAACTCAGGTAACAGAGGCCATGGTGAGACATCTAGAGGGAGATGGTCAATAGGACTTGATTGTGCTTTGGTCTTTACCTCCCCAACAAGAGAAGGAAACATGTCCTATCCAGGACAGCTGTCTATGCACTTCTGACACCACCATCCATGCCTCCACCTTATCATGAAGAAAGCCAAGACACCCACAACCAGTCAGCAGAGCTGAAGGGCAGCCACCAGCTTCTGGGAGAAGAGACCAAAGCAGGAGAGCCAAGTACGTATGTAAGGGCAGAGAAGTAACTAGAACAGAAACAGGGTCCAAATGGATGAGAGAGAGAAAACTAAGAGGTTTAAGAGAAGCAAAATAACTCCACCTTGATTTCCCATTTTACATATAGTCAATACTTATATTGGACTTGAAACCTGGTCAACCTGTGGTCTTCAGCAAGGAAGAGATTGCTTGCACCAAGAGTCCAGGAGAAGGGGAACCAACCTTCAGCCTTCATGCCGCTGCTCACACCATGGTTAGACTTTTCACCCTGAGTTTGAACTTTGAAATCTCCTAGCCACTGCATTGTATTAAGGCTTTAGAAGAGATGAGAGATCCTTCTTACAGCAAATAACTGTGTAGGCCTAGGGTATGGTCACCTTCCAGGCTCTACTAGCAGATTAAAAGTGCTGGAAAGGTTCCCAGATACCACGAGAACTATCCCAGCTGTCCTACTAAGCTTTTATAAATAACAGCAGCTTTAGAGAAGAAGAAAAAGAGTTAAATAGCACAACATTTGCTGTCCCAAGCCATTTGGGCTTAAAGCCAGCAACCAATCCTCAGCTCTTTTATTTGGATAACAGACACAGCCTACATGATTTTCATTTCTCTCCTTTCAACTTTTCAATATCTTTCCCTAGGGTACAGCAACCACAGCCCCCAGTCAGGGATTATTCAACATTGTAGATATCAGGAGCTCTTCTACCCCTTCCCCTAGGGCAATTTTATATTTAACACTCAAAGAGTATTCTTAGAGCGGGTCAAATTCATGACATGGTACTGACTACCCATCACCAACCAGTGAGAAAATGTGGCATTTCCTTTAATCCCTTTCAACTATCAGTTAAATGCAGCCATTCAGGAACTGGAGAAAACGGCTGCTGAACAAAGAACAATCCCACACTGACCTAGACAAGATCCCCTTCTCACCCAAAGCACCCTCGTTCTACAGCTGGGAGCAGATCCTAGGGTAAAGAATAAAAATAGAGCAAGCACCAAGCAAGCTTTTCCCTTAAAACACATATCATAGAATCATAGAATGGTTTGGATTGGAAGGGACCTTAAAGATCATCCAGTTCCAACCCCCCTGCCAGCAGCAGGGACACCTTCCACTAGATCACGTTGCTCAAAGCCTCATCCAGCCTGGCCACAAACACTTCCAGGGAGGGGGCAGCCACAACTTCCTTGGGCAACCTGTTCCAGTGTCTGACCACCCTCACAGTGAAGAACTTCTTCCTAATATCTCATCTAAACCTCCCCTCTTTCAGCTTAAACCCATTTCCCCTTGTTTTGTCATTAACTGCCTTTATGAAAAGTCCCTCCCCAGCTTTCTTGTAGCCCCTTCAGGTACTGGAAGGCCACACTATAAGATCTCCCTGGAGCCTTCTCTTCTCCAGGCTGAACAGCCCCAACTCTCTCAGCCTGTCTTTAGCAAAGAATTGTTCAGGGACTTTCCAAGTTGGATCTCGCATCTTAACTACTGGGTTTAATAAATGCTAATGGACCTATGAGCCATTTATTGCTCTTCAAACTTGCTTATGGTTTTTGGCCTTCACAGCACCCTGGGGCAATGACTTGCATAATGTGTGTTAAAAATAAATTGTTTCCCGTTTGTTTGGTTGAAAACTGCTGCCTGGTCAGTTCTATGGGTGCACCATTGTCCCCTTGTAACCACAAACATTGAAAAATTAGTCTACAGTTGCTGTTCAAGACTCAGGTCTGCACATTTATCTCTTCTTAACATGACTTTTTCAGCTACTGTCTTATAAAACCTGGATGGGAAAAAAAATCACAGAATAGTTTGGGTTGGAAGGGACCTTTCAAGATCATCTAGTCCAACCTCCCTGCAGTGATCAGGGACATCTTCAACTAGATCAGGTTGTTCAGAGCTCCATCCATCCTGACCTGGAATATTTCCAGGGATGGGGCATCTATCACCTCTCTGGGCAACCTTGGCCAGGGTTTCACCACCCTCAGTGTAAAAAAAAATAAAAAATAAATCTAGTCTAAAACTATCTTCTTTTAGTTTAAAACCATCACCCCTTG
>NW_010322597.1:0-289 GCF_000700745.2 Antrostomus carolinensis
TTGTGTCTAATCAGCATCTCCCCAGGAGTAATTTGTACTCATCACTCCTCACCTTTTCCATGGGACTCCTTGTAAATAGGGAGTCTCCATCTTCTTTGTGGCCACTGCTGAAGAACTGCAGCATGGTGATGGAATTCATAAGTTTTCCAGCCTATCCAGGACTTCCTGCAGGGTGGCTCTTCCTTCCAGACTGTCTCTTTCCCCACTCAGTTTGATATCATCAGTAAACTTCATCAGGGTGCACTTGACCCCATCAACCAGACACTTATGAAGATATTAAACAGTGCTA
>NW_010322598.1:0-17736 GCF_000700745.2 Antrostomus carolinensis
CAAAACCTTGCCACGCATACCCAATACGCTGTGCTATTGCTTCAATCACTCTTCAGAGGGGAAGTTCCAGGTTTTGCAGCATGACAGGAGCATGCATGTGTCACTTGTGCGCTATGTGGCACGAGGAACGTGGCAGCCACCCATTTCAGCACCCCATCAGGAAAAAAAAAATATTTTTGCAGCGAGAAAGATTCCAGATCTTAGCAGCTGCCTCCTGACAAGCTGAGTACCATGAAAAGTGGGCTTTAATGGCAGTGCTGTCTGAAAGGTTTCCTGCTTCCCCACTCTCCTGTACAAGCCCATTTCCCTTCACACCACGCCCTGAGCTGTCCTGTTTTTGGAGCAACACAGTGAACCATATCGGGGAATCGATCCAGGTTAAAAATAGTCTTGTTTCTGTTTTGCTGGGAGCTTTAACTGTGGTCAATTCACTGATCCATTCTCTTGGAGGCATCGAGAAGTGAGAGAAGAACCATGGATCGTAAAGCCTGCAGGCAATGAAAGTACACCCTCCATGGCTGGTGAATCAGAAAACTGTGGCTGGTTTTCAAAACAGGATACAAGGGCTGGGACAAATGTATAACATCTGTGCTGCCTCAGTCATAAAAGGCTTTAATGCTGCAAATCTTTTTTTATTTTTCCTCTCCCTCATCATAAGCCTCATTTCTATTTTCATTTTGCCAATTTACAGTAGCAAGGCTTACTATTTGATTTCAGCTAGGGGAGGGAGCACTGAGCAGGGAGAAGGCATGAAGGACCCCTCTAAAAGTAATTTAAACTAATTTTTTTAACAAGATTTAATGCTAGGATGCTTAATAGTTTGCTTTATATTCCTTGATTTTCATGTGGTAACTGTCACTTCCCACTCAGCTGTCCTTCCAGGTCACACTGCTATGAACTACATGTATTTCAACTAATATCTCCCTTGCTCATAGGATTAGGTCATATTTGGGAGATGTGTCCCTCTCTGTAATGTCATATGAGCACCTATGTGCCATCAAATATTGGAGGAGGAATTACAGTGCAAGTCTTTTGCTGAACTGTGTGTCCTTTAGAGAAACTTCTCTGAGCAGGCAATCTCTCTCCTGCTTCTCAGCCTCAACTGATGAGCCAATTTGTCAAGCAGGATTCGAAGGCAGGAGAAGGAATGCGTGAGGTGAAACACATCAGGCTGCAGTGGACCATTAGGCAAGCCAGCTACGTGAGGTTCATGCTTCATGCATGAGACTAGTCAGGTCTCCCATCACTTTCATCAGTCAACTCTGTTACCAGCAAAGCATACGATAAATTCTGCAAAACTGATGGAGAGTACTTTTAAAATACTATGTTTAAAGAAGTACTTAAGATTGTAAAGTTGGTTGGTTTCTTTGTTTGTTGGGGTGTTTGTTTTTTTTTTTTTTCATTTTCATTGTGTCTATAGAAATAATTAATAATTAGCTGGAGGGGGTTGCAGAAAACTGTTATTTATCATCAATATGTTGTGGCTGTACTTCCCTTTAACACTGCCTTTGGGATGCATGAGACTAATGTGAGTCCTGAGCTGTCAGTAGAGCCTTTAGGACCTGCCTTTATGATCATCCAGAAATCAATCCAGGTGACTGAATACCGGTGGAGACTATAAGCTCATGATTTACACTAGAAGTTACACAAAAATACCTCTGAAAAGCAACAGGAAGATGATGTACCTGATCTTTATCCTTAACAGGAAGGAGGTAATCTGATAACTTTCTACTACAATAGTTTCTGAAGTGCACCATAACTTCTTACTCTCAGTTGTTCATTTGGTGGAGTTTTGCAACTGAATGTAATGTAGGACAGTTTTCAAAAACTGCTGAAACTGACTTTAAGTCTGTAATTTATAATGGTTTGTTCTTCCTGTTAGTTGGAGGTATGTTTAAATAGACATTTCAGGGCCTGAGTTAAGAATATCATTAATTGCAGATCCAGCAGATTTTTGGATAGAGGATAGAGGAGTGCAGATAAAGAAATTGTAAAGGTATCAAGCTGGCTAGCTGAAAAGAAGACAGTAGGACAGTAGGGATACTTTGAGGAATTTGCTATTGTATTAAAGTCCTGCTTAAAAATCAGGATTTAATGTGTAGTTAAATTTCCATTCAAGGGTGTTATTTGCCTGTTGAAACAGAATGGATACTGACAGTCTTCTAATTATACCATTATCTTCAGTTTCAGCAAAGATTATTGTACAGTTCTGAGGTACCTAAAGCATTATTTTGACTACAGAGTAGAATGTTAGATAAAATTCTGACTATGTGTAATTTTTCCTTACAGACCTTGGAGGACAGCATAGTCCAGCAGTCACCCTCATGTATGCATATTGCTGAAACCTTACAGACTTATAAAGTTGGGGTTTTTTTAATAAATCAATGAAAAAACGCACAAACATGTATGACATCATGGGTAAAGAAAGAGATAGAAAGCAAATACTGGGCTTACTGGAGACCTTAGGGATGGAGCCAGCACATATAGAAAAATGAAAACAAGGAGAGCTGGGCAAGAGACTTCGAAAAACCCTCCTTTTTTAAGAAAACAGAGAACAAGTAAGAGATATGTGATATTTACATAGTCTGGTCCAGATTAAATAACATAGAGGGTAACAGACTGTGAGGTTCAGCTTAGGTTTGTCATCCATCCCATCAGGGCAGTAGTGGTAGTGCTGTAATGCCTTGTGCTGTTTGGTTTCATGGAAGACAGAACACAGAAATCATGTCATATCCTGGATCACTATCTCACTGTCAACAGCGTATTGTTAAAATATTGAGATATGTCTGGTGTTACTGAATTGTTACACTTCAACAGTCAGACTGTAGCTTAGTGAAACTGGATCCATGGAAAGCCTCTGACGAAATAATGATGCTTTATTCTGATTTTTTTCTGGGATATAATAGATTTCCTTCAGTATTATAATTCCAAAAGGTGAGTGGTGTTGCCCTGGGCCCCAGGTTTTTTCACACTTTGTGGACTAGGCTGAGGAACCATTCTTTCAGTCCTCTGTGGGAACTGACCTTCGCGAATTCTAGCAAGTGTTTCAGTTTGTGGAGCCTGTCACAGCCTCATATTCTCATTCTGATTTTTTCACTTTCCTCACCCAAGAAAGCCTTCAAACTTTCTTAGACAGCTTTACCATATGCTGCTTTTATTTTTGCTAAAAAATGTAGATGCTTTCTTCTTTTATTGTACCCTTTCCAACTAAAAATATTTTGCTCTTCTAGAACTGTCTTGTTTTTTCTTTTCATCGTAAATGCACGGGCTGAAGTTTCCACCCATGACAGATCCTTCTGGGAGCGTGTTGTTGTTCGGTTCCTATGTGCAATAATGTTACAACTTGTGTAGTGGCACGGTTGCTTAGTTTTGTCAGCTTCACTGATGTACAGTCACTTTTTCTATAGAGAAAAAAGAATGTGTCAACAGCTTCTTCCCTCATACAGCAAAGATACCTTGTATCTGAGCTTTCAAGACCATCTAAATATTCTCAGATTTAAATCTTCTCAGATGTAAATTATTTTAAATTATCTTCTCAGCCATATAAGCTTTCTATGTAGAACTCTTCAATCTATGAAAAAGCAGAGCATCTGACTTTCAAAATCTCTTGATCAAAAGTTTCTTAAGGCACGTACTGGCCTGGCAGACAAGAGGAGAGCAGTGAATATTGTCTACCTGGACTTCAGTGTGGCTTTCAAGACTGTCTCTCATAAGATCCTCATAGAAAAGCTTTTGAAGTATGGAGTGGATGGGCAGACAGTGAGGTGGATTGAAAACTGGATGAATGGCTGGGCCCAGAGGGTGGTGATCAGCAGCACAATGCCTAGTTGGAAGCCAGTAACTAGTGGTGTACCCCAGGGGTCAATACTGGGTCCCATCCTGGTCAATATCTTCATGAATGATCTGGATAATGGGGAAGTGTACCCTCAGCAAGTTTGCTGATGCCACAAAACAGAGAGGAGTGGCTGATAAGCCAGAGGGTCGTGCTGCCATCCTGAGGGACCTCAAGCTGGAAAAGTGAGCTGACAGGAACCTCATGAATTTCCACAAATGCAAAGTCCTGCACCTGTGGAGAAACAATCCCATGCACCAGTGTATGCTGAGAACTGCCCAGATGGAAAGCAGCTTTGCAGAAAAGGTCCTGGGCATCCTGGTGGACACCAAGTGGACATGAGCCACCAATGTGCCCTTGCTGCAGAGAAAGCTAATGGTATCCTAGGCTGCATAAGGAGGAGTGTTGCCAACAGATCGAGGGAGATGATCCTTCTCCTCTACTCAGCACTGGTGAGGGACACCTGGGGTGCCAGGTCCAATGCTGGGCTCCCCAGTATAAGCAAGACATGGACATACTGGAGAGAGTCTAATGAAGGGCCACAAAGATGATTAAGGGATTGGAGCACCTCTCCTGTGAAGAAAGGCTGAGAGGGCTGGGACTGTTTAGCCTGGAGAAGAATTGGGGGTATCTTATCAATGTGTGTAAGTACCTGATGAGGGGAGTAAAGGAGATGGAGCCAGGGTCTGCTCAGTGGTGCCCATGACCAGAGGCAGTGGGCACAACCTGAAATACAGGAGGCTCCTTCTTAACATCAGGGAACAGTTTTTTACTGTGAGGGTGACCAAGCACTGGCACAGGTTACCCAGGGAGGTTGTGGAGTCTCCATCCTTGGAGATATTCAAAAGCCATATGAGCATGGCCCTGGGCAACTGGCTCTAAATGACCCTGCTTGATCAGGGGAAGTTGGACCAAATGACCTCCAGAGGTACCTTCCAACCTGAGCCATTCTGTGATTCTGTACCCATTGTAACCTCTATCCACCACTGGCTGTGGACCCCTTCCTATCTTCTAGCACTACTCTGCATTCGCTAGGCTTTCTCCATATCACTGCAAGTTTTACTTTCACTGCTAGAACTGCAGCACAGCATGCCAGAGCAT
This sequence comes from Antrostomus carolinensis, assembly GCF_000700745.2. Lineage (NCBI taxonomy): Eukaryota > Metazoa > Chordata > Aves > Caprimulgiformes > Caprimulgidae > Antrostomus > Antrostomus carolinensis. The sequence continues at coordinate 4,934 of NW_010322598.1, forward strand.
GCATCGTGGCAGAAAATGTCCAGTCATTCATGAGGGAAGAATAGAGCTCCAGAAAGACCCTCAGCTACCATAAATTGCATTGCTTCGTGATCCTAACAGTTCACGGTAGCTGGCACACTGATAGGTTGTGGAGTCTCCATCTCTGGAGATGTTCAGAAGCCGCCTGGACACTTTCCTGTGCAACCTGCTGTAGGGAACCTACTTTGGCAGGGGGGTCAGACTAAATGATCTCCTGAGGTCTCTTCCAACCCCTATGATTCTGTGTTTCTGTGATATCAAGTCCTTGACCACTGTTTTTCACACATGGTAGACCATCCGGTCAGAAATGAAAAGCATGTGTTTGCTCTTGGACCTGTCTGCATTTAAGAAGAATCTAATTTAAGACAACCAATAAGAGGGCTAGGATTTGATATTATGGTGCTAGTGAGTGCTCCCTGACCTGTTTGAAACAGCAGTGGTCCTGGTACCCAAACACACCTCAGTCCCCTGGTCCCGATTCTCTCCTGCCTTCTACCTCCTGCAGTCATCTGCAGCTGTGCAAAGGGGAACAAAATACTACCAGGCTCCCATTGACTTGAATGGCCCTCAGAAGTTTCCAAGGGGTGCTGTTTGGAAACACCTCTTTATATCTCTCCAGAAAAGCCTACATAGTTTTCAGTTATTTCTGGGTGTTATGCTTTGGTGAAGCTGTTATTGGCTCCTACAGGTAATCAGCAAATCTGAAATCATTTCCGATGCTGTGCTGGAGTGAGCAATGTCTTGTCTCTTGTGCTGGAGGGGTTTCCCATTCTGAGCTGTGACATTAGTATTGTTAAAGGTATTTCTCTTTATTCAGCTGAGTGATGGAATTGCAGTGTGTATTTGGGGCTCCAGTGGTGGTGGTAGGGTTTGAATCTGATTTCCAGGCATAGAATGGAAGACACAGTGTAAGGATGACATTAAAGAATAAATTAAGTATGAGAAATTAATTTGGGCTTGTCCTTGAGCTAAAAATGTCTAATGAACATATACCAAATGACATAATTGCTATCTAATAGTTTAAATTGTGGGAAAACTTTATGAGATTGCTGGTAATTTAATATGGTTACAAGCTGGATTTAAGCAAGTTGAAATAATTGGAAATAACCTTAATTTTTCATTTAAGAATATTGCAAGAAATCTACATGATCATTTATCTGAGCTGGAAGCAGAGATTAAGGCAGCCTTCTTACCCAAAACACTGGTAATATCCCTGCCTAAAAGAAAGAAAAATGGCAGCTGCTCAGAAGTTTCTCAAGAACTCCTATGGGCTTTACTAAGAACTGTTTTGATCCAGTGGCATCTGGAAGGATGAGAAATAGTCCAGATGGTGAAAAAGACCTCAGAGCAGTCTAAACAAACATAGCAGTATGATCCTGAGAAGAGATATTTGTGGCGTGCTTGGTGATGAAAGCTGTGTCAATTTGTCTGATTCTCTGTATGTTCAAAAAAGCAGAACTCTGTACGTTCTTTGTAGCACAGAGAACCGAGCTGGAGATGAGGACCTTCCATGATTTTTCCTTTTAAAACCAACTCATCTGCACCAAATCTCACGCGTATATACTGCACAAAACTTTTGCATTTGTGGGGATGAAATTAAAGCCTGCATGCAATTTAGTCCCACAGCCTGTGCAGGTGGTGCATCACTATAGAAAAAGGAATATTTGCATTAGCTCATGACTGCAGTTTTACAGACAAATTCGCATTTGCTTTATGCCTTACAATATAGCTGGCTGACACATTTTGCTGAGATTAGCAAATACGTCCCTTTGGAGATGCTAAACAAGCATAAATTATATAAATTTGAAGGTTTTAATAGCCCTTTTATCCAGGTGATCTGGAAACTAGGAATCTTCATCCAGCTGATCTATGACTGGGATAGCACAAGTGTTTCGATTTGGGGAGTGGGGGGACAGGGAATGTTTATCCAGTTACATTATTTTACACAAGAGTTATGGGACTAACCAGAGTTTACCCACCATGACCTCGCACAGCATTCCCAAAAAGACAGAGTCAAGGAGGGAGGATTTGTGACTGGATAATAATGGGTTTTTAGCAGATCATTCCCAAGTGATAAACCCCAGGTAGCTCTGTTGCTAGGGAGGATGTAATATTTTCATCCTCACCCAAGACCTCTACACTCAGAGGATTCCCCATTGCATGAAACATGTCTTGCTGCTGAAAGAAATACTGGAAGCCAAGCTGGCCTCAACTAGAGATCAGCTTAATCTGAAGAATGCGATGGCCTTTTGCCAAAACACAGAAGAAAGTCAGGTCCTGAAAAGTCCTGTAGACCACATCAGTAATGAAAACTGAATTGAACAATGTGAGATTAATGAGGGAAACTGGTAAAATGCCTGGTAAAATAGAGAGCCTTTAGTATCCTTAAAATTACTATTAGTAGGTGGCCCAGTTCAAGCAAGTTATACATTCAAAAATCACTATTGTCCACTTCTAGAATTTCTGCGACAGAAATCTGGCAGCGTTGTCTCAGTGCTTTTGGAAGCAGAGCAAGCACTGACTTAGGGAGAACCCCTCAGTGCAAGAACTACTACAGTTTATTTCAAGATCTTACTGAAAACCTATTTTAAAAATAGGAAAGGTGAAGGTTCTTGCTATAACTTGCTATAGCATGTGTTCCTTGAGGTCTTTAGGGATGACATCTAGTGCCTAGATAGCAATATTAGTGCAAAACAACAGTGATTGTTTAAAATCTTGGGCATGTTTGGACTGGTTCTGAGTCTAATCAAAATGGTGAAGGATTAAGTCAAATTTTGCTGTGCTAATACCCTGTTGGTTCACAGAGCTCTACTTAGAGATAACATAAAAAGCCATGAAACTCTCCAGAGTGTGCTGCAAAAAGGCATTTCTGGAAAATCTAACAATTATAAGCAAATGCCCATGCCCTATTGGCTGACAGACACAGTCATGACACTAGCATGTAACTGGAAGCTTATTTAAATGGAGAGGGTCAATAGACACTTCTCCAGTAGCCCACCAGTAAAAGACAGAAACACTGAATGTTTCAGCTACAACTGAAGAGTTGCTTCAGTTTTGTAACAGGAGCTGCAAAAAGCAAAACATGCAAAAACATGAGAGAACTACTTATAAAGTGGGGAGAATAACAGCAATAGCAAAACAGTTTAACAAGAAGCAGCAGAAGAAAGGAGACCAAAGTAAACTTCATGAATACAAAATAGGTAAAGAGACAAGCAATCACCAACGAATATCCTGAGCTCCATATAGAGCAGCTCATCCGGCTGCCAAGAGTGGCTGGAAGGTATATAGTCAGCTTGCCACTTTCCAATGGACTTACATGGAAAAGTGCTGCAGGTGCAGAGACATACAAGCTGGTGTCATGCATGTCTTTCTAGCCTGGGTACTAGACAGTACAAATGTAGCTATAAAGCTTTTAGGACCGAAGTCCAGAGCCAACATAAACTCTTTCTCATGACTCTGCACCCAAGCGAATAACCTGAACCTGTCAGGTTCCCACCTAGCTTACCCAGATGTTTCTAGACATGCTCCAGCTGCAATAAGGAGCACAACACTGTAAGGAGCCCAGCAATACAACACTGAAGTTGTTCTTCATAGAGCTGACACACATGATTCAGTGATAACCTTCCTCTTATGGACTGTCTGCATATGGACCAAGGCAGTGAGCTCTGCACAGCAGCTTAGGTACTAGTAGGACTTACTAGGTTGAGCAGAAGCTGTACTCATAGAGTGTGGCACCTGCCACTGATAACTTTTCCAGAATTAGAAGTGTGATGCACATCACCCTAACTGCAGTATTATTTTTGCACTACTACCCATAAAGAAGGTAACTATAGCGAGTAGCAGGACTTCTTTGGATTATCTTAATTGTTCTGAATGCCCTGATCTGTTAAAAATATTACTCAGTGCAAAAGAAAATTGTTCTTCAATAAAAGAAATCAAAGTGGATCACTATATGCATTCCAAAACACCTGAATGCATAGAGAAGTATTACAGGAAGAACAGGAAGAAAGTAGTTTTACTTATCCGTGTAGGCAGTGAGCAATGAATGCCTAAGCAACAAACAACCTTCATAAATTAAGAATGTCCCAGAAACACATGCTTTCAGTGCAGACCTCATACTTTTTGGTGAGGGGACCTGGAAAGCCACTAGGGTGACTAACAAAAAGATTGACTTATTCCAAAGTAAATGCTGCTAGGAAGTCCCCAGAGTAGGATTTTCTTACAACATCAAGAATTCTAACTAGGACAAGCCCACATTAGCATCAAGCGCAGCAAGATGATTGGCAGACACATTTAGGACACCATCAACATGACTTCCATAACAAGTGATAATATGGATGCCATCTGGAAACCACAGAAAGGGAGATGGATGTGGATTTCTGTCAGAGTTGATCTCTATTTTTTTCCTGCTATTTTTTGTGCAAATTCCTGGCTGTGATTATTTTTGTATAATAAAAATTCTCATAGTGCTCTTACACAGCCTTAGCATACTTATGGGTGGACAAGTTCTGAGAGTTAAGGGTTTCAGGGAAAGTATTTAAGCTGGCTGGCTTTACCATCATTTGTAATGATAGATCCTAACAATTTTGAAACACCTTTTTCACTGCAATGAACAGCACAAAAGCTGTAGAAGGGTTGTGGGCTCCAGAGCACTTTGCAGGTTGTACTTATGATCAGGGATGTCCTAGTAACTTGTACTTCTATAGGTCCCACAAGTACCTAACTTGTCTGAAGACAATTAATTCCTGCCCTACCGGGTCACATATGCATGAAGTTCCTTCTGAGGCTGGAACACCTGCGTATTTTCATTGGACTTAGTTTTGCTTTGTAACACTGAGGTTATGGAGACTCTAATCCTCTTAAGTTAGAGCACCTCACTTTATCACCTCCAAATACTTACAAACCCCTTCAAACTTGTTATCTTTCCGTGAGCAAAAATGGGATCCTGCAAGCTGTAATTCAGACAATCCCCAAGCTATCATAATTTTTCTCTGTTTAAAGTGAGTAATAAGCTGTATTTCTTCTTAGCACTGAAATGGTCATAAGATAAGTAGCTATTGAGGGCTGCAATATAGAAAATTTGTATGCTTGGATTCTCATAAATTCAGCTCTTAATTAAATTCTTTGTCAAAAGGGATGCATTTGCACCAGGTAAATGACCTGACCTGTCTATTGCTAAGCTGATACTAACAGAGGGCAGGCCAGGTGGCCAGCCAGGACCCTCCAAAGTGCAGTGGCAGATCACAAGCTAATGCTGAGACATGTTTCACACACTGGGGAGCCATAAATTAATGCCCTATTTAAAACTAAAGTGTCGTGACTGTGGATACTGGATGTCTTCAGAAGTGCGTTTATATTCAGCTGAATTGCCAGTGTGACGAGAAATTCTTTGGCAGAGCTTTGCTGTAAACAGCAGGTTGTGGCAGGGGCGCTGGTGCCAGGGCATACAGCTTGCCAAGGAAATCAGCCCCTGGCTCCAACCAGCCGCAGACATGTCCCAGCAGCTCCTAGCTGAACAAAACACGGAGAGGACTTTGGGAATCACTCCAAACACATATAGCCTATAAAGTTTGTGGTTGTTCTGTTTCTTTTTGTTTGTTTTCTGAATCTACTTACTAGTTTCTTAATTTATTTTACTTTTTATCTGGTCATCTGGCAAATGTCACCTGGTTTGGAAAACACTTTCAGCATAAGCTAGCAATAGCTCAGGTGGCCTTCCTTCAGGACAGAGCAATATAACAAACTGCCACTAAATTGCACCTATAGTATTAAGCCACACATATTTAAATTAGAGTCTGTCCTGCTACCTTCTGGAAGAAAGCAGTGCAAGGAGAAGCTGTGAAAGAAGAGGAAGAGTTGCCTTCTAAGCAAGTCAAACTAGGAGAGAAGCAAAGAACAAGAAAATCTGCCAGCAGTACCATGAAGTTGTTGACAAAGAAGCAGACAGCAATAAATCAGAGAACCTTCCAAGAATCATGTAACTATGACAAGAAAGCTCAACACTGAGAAATAAGATGATCTGATATCTGAGGGCAGATGTAACTTTTTTCAAGTTATTAGAAAATTGAAGAAGTTCTTATGACAAAAGGTCAGCTTGGTCACTTAACCAAATGCTCAAATTGTATTCTTGTGTCCAAAACACAGTAAAGTTAATACTACAATAACAGAAGGGAAAAAAAAAAGAAAAAAAGGCAGGGGGAGGCTGAGGAGTGGTTTGCTTTACTGAAGGTGGGTCTCCAGAGTAAAGCAGCAGCAGCCCAGCTCGGTGCTGCACAGGCTGAGACATCCATCTGTCATATCACATCTGCTCTCCAGAGCCTGCCTGGGGGCGAGAAGAGGATCTTGCATCTTCCAGTCTAAGGGTGTCAATCTAGTGGGACACTAGTGGTAAAAATACTAGAAACTTCCTCACATGCACAGGAAACCTACAGAAAGACATTTGGGAAACAGAGCAGATCCTTAGAGAAGGCTGCCAGAAAGCAATTACTCAGTTAAGTGCATAAGCTATGTCTAGGATGGGAATATTGCTCAGTGTGTTTACCAAATTAAGTTATTTCAAGGAAATACAAGTAGAAACAGATTGCTGTTATTGAAAGGGTGGTGAAAAAAGAAGCAGCACTGGACTCTGTTCTTCATCAGTCAGAAAAAAGTGACTTAGTTGGAAGAGGCAAGTGAATTACTGAAGGTATGCCTGAGTGTAAGTGGGAAAGGACATGCCTAAAATGTGATAGTGTCCCATTTCCACTTTGCCCACCAGAAGGTTTCTTGGACTGTGCTGTACTTCTCCTGCTTGACCTGTACTGTCAACATGCAGAGGCCCTTTTGATTTCTTTAAGGACTCCTAGTGAGCCAACACTGGATCTGAAGATGCATTGCAAAAATCTGCCTTCATCACTTAGCTGGAATTTCAAAACACAAGATGTGAACTACTTCAGACAGGACAATGCAGATTAAACCCAGTCCTCATGGGTGAAGTTTTCAAGTTCAGCAGCAAGGAGGAAGATCACAAAGAGGGTACAGAGAGGTGTCAAGAGGCAAATACAGAGATGAGAGAGGAGGCTAAATTTGTTCAGATTTGACATTCCCAGTACAGACATCTGCTTTGGCATTGGGCTCTCTTTCTAGTCAATGGAGAGCAACAGATGTTTCTAGGCATGACTCATCCCATTTGAAAACTGATGTTTGTACTAGATCAAATATTCTCCACCTTGAATTTGCCTCTTTCTCTCCATTGACTGGAAAGAGTAGGTAAGGTCATCGGCTCAGCTGTAAATGCTTCCAACATAGATGTATAAAACCAAGTCAGAAGAAGTGGTCATTGGGCCAGAGGACCTCCAGAGGTCCCTCCCAGCCTCAACCATCCTGTGATTCTGTGAAGCCCAGGCAAAATGCTAACATGTAAAATAAGAGCAGTCAAAGGCAGCTGCCCCTCAAGGCATGTACCCAAACTAGCTGTAAGTCCAGTCTTTCACTTGAAATTTGAAATTTTAAATATTAACAGGACAGTCATGAGGAGACAGTGATATTGTCACTCCATTTACTCAGCTGGGTCAAAAAATGCAAGTTTTGACAAAATAGTACATACAGAAGCTCATTAAGAGATTGTTAGGAAAGCAAACGAAAACTTACTGAAGGGTTGGTCCTATTACAGACAACCCTAATTTTGTTAAGATACTGATCTGTGTGCCATCAGTCATTGCTAAGATGAGATAGACATGAAACTGTGGCCCTTGGGAATTGAATAAACACCTTTTTACATTATGAGAGTTAGCCAATTACTAAATAAGCATTTTTTTTTTTATCCCTGTGTGATCAACTCAAAAGATGTTGAACTTATGTCTGGATTGCTGAGGAATATAAAGTGCATTGGACTGGAGGGAATAAATGTGCAGCTGCCATAGGAAAAGGGAAAGATGGAGGCCTGCAACCAAAATGGCATGTTTCTGAGGAGACTGATGGCTAAAGAAACAACTAACTTGGAAAAGGTCACCTTATTTGCCTGAAAGTCTCATTTTGCCACTAATTTCTGGAAATAGATCAACTCAGAGGAGTAAGTGTAGTCATCTCCAAGCTGTTTATGAGTCAGAGATTAAAGTGAGTTGATAGGGTGTGAAGAAGTGCAGAGGTGTGAGGAAATGAAAGCTCTCCTCTGTAACTGCTGTCAGATGCAACATGTAACTGCCCATAGATTGATTGCATTACAGAGGGAATTCAATATCCTTTGTAATTATAATAGGATTTGTTTTTCAGTATTCTTTAGGTTTGTGTTTTAATGCAGTTGGCGAGGCCATAATTCCCTCCCAAAAAAACCCTTAAAATGTCCTCCATACTTTTAATGGACTTGAAAAAAAAAAAAAAATCAGAAGTAACCTCTCTCATGTGTCCAGTAAATAACTCATGTGCACCAGCAAATAACTTGGGCAGATGGACACCCATGACATCTGTCTTGGACTGACAGCTGCTCGGAAGAAGGAAAGAGTTTATATTGCTTTATATACCCTTTACCTTTTCAGCACTTTCATCTCTGAGGATTTTATCAGTAAACTCGAGGAAAAAATTAAGGAGTACAGTGACAACAAATAAAGAATTTGTTTCCCTAATTCTGCCCCCACCCTGGCCCCAACCCCACCTACCGTGCTCAAGAGCTATGGCCCTCGCTGGGCTGCAAGGTGAGGTATGCGTTCACCTCTACAACACAGTTTGCCCTCTGATGTTTAGCATTCCTTTCCAATTCATATCCCCAAAATGTACATTTACTATCTGAATAAATTTGGTAACCAAGCCAGGAATGTGTCTAAGAGGAAACTGGGGAGAGAAGGAGAAGGAAAAACAAAACATCAAAATTCCTGGTGAGTATTGAAAGTACTCCTTGTCTTACTCAGAAACAGGTAGAGAGAGAAAGATGAATGCATTTGGTTGGCATTGGCAATTTTATATTTAACCTCTTTATTGCTTTCCTGATATATTCAGTTCATGAGATATCTGATTCTTTGCTCTGCAATCCAGTTTTAAATCAGGTAATCATGGGAAGTAATAAGACCTGTATTTTTCACTGTGCTCAATGAAGCAAGCCAGCTTATGTGGCAAGGGAGTCGATGATCCAACAGACCTATTTATTTGAGTATTCTAGGTTAGTCCCGCTCAGTTTCTTGGTTCCTTACAAAAGTTATTTCCTCATGTTCCCAGCCAAAAGTAATGTTCACTACAGCAAACAATCACTGCTCTGAAGGAGCACACAGGCATTGCTGTTGGTCAGCACTTCCAAGCCCCATGTGTGGGATGAGTTAAGGAACAGCAGCAGAAGTCACAGCAGGACCAATGTGAACCAGGAGTAAGTCTCGGAAACATATACCCCTGTGCACAGCACCAGCAAGGACATGGTGTGGGCACCAACCACTCTAAAATACACTGTCTTGTATCTGGCAATGCCTCCACAATATCTGATGCTACCCTGAACAAGCACAGAGTCTCCAGGCCTGGACAGTGAATCTTCTGGTGTTTGGTGCACTCAACCGTACAATCACACACACACACACACACACACAATAAATAAATAAAAATAAAAATCCTAGCAAGGCTTTGCTGGTGAAAACATTGCAGGAGGAGCTCACAGAGCCTTCCAGAAACTATAAAAGCAAAAATTTTGAAATTAATAGAAGCCTCTTTTCAGCATGCTTTAATAGTCTCCATTATTTAGTTGGTTTTCCATCTTGTGCCAAAGCATATTTCCATGTTTGGTTGTTTCTTTCCCTCTGGGATTTGCTGTGATGCTGTCAGTAATTACATGCATTGCAGGTGCCAGACCACATCCATGCATTCTCAGCATCCCAGCCCTTCTCACCCTCTGAAAGTGGGACCTGTCCCCTTCTCCCCAGGAATCACTGCAGACTCTCCCCTGCGCTGGTAGGGCCACCAGCTTCCATCTTCTTGGCTGAGCTCACATTTACCACTTCATCCCCTCACCTCCAAATATGACTCCCTCTTTTAATTTTTATTCTCTTCTTTCTGTGCTGGCTGAAGTTGCTTTAAACTAATGACGACCATCACTTATTTTTTATACAAACAAACAAAAAGGGATGGTAAGTACTTTAAATGGAGTGCCCCTAAATTTGAGGCTCCAGTGAATTCTGCAAAGGTTAGCCCACATGACCGTTGTAAATGCAACTGCAGTCACAGGAGCCTGGAAAGGCCAGCCCCGTGACCCATTTTAAACACACAATCACTGATTCATGGCAGAAATCTCATTATGGACATTCATTTTTTTGGAGAACTGCTGAGCAGTGGATAACAGCCTATCTTCAAATTAAATCCAGTTCAATAAATAATGCAAAATTAAATCATTCAATGTGTGGTCTGCCTCGAGCTATACTTAAGCCCTGTGCACGATTAACAGATTAGAATAAGAAAAAAAGCAGCTTAATCTGTCTGCTGCAGAGATACTTTTATTCCCCTGTGCTGCAAATTGTTTTATCTCTAGATACTACAGCAGTCAAGCTCTGCCTGTAGGTCTCAGCAGACAGTGTGGCTAGAGGAGCACTGAATTTCCAGTTTATCCTGAAACCAGGATATTTATGTTGTGTCCTTTTAACGATAATACTATTTTCATTTCTTGCAAAAAGCTACAAATTTGTCCTTATTTTATTTATTACAGTAGCATTCCCATTAGGATCAATGCAGACAAACAAACACTGAGAGGCTCAGACATGGGAAATTGCTGGTGCCGTGCCATGCAGTAATTCCGTATGGAGGAAAAAGCGATGGCATCCAGATAGCCTGAATCCTGCTCTAATGCCTTATCTGTAACGACACCCTGTCTGCTATGTGGCTGTCGCTTATCCTTTGAACTAGCACTTTATAGTGCTAGGACATTTAAATCCTAAATATTCCTCACAATGAGCTTCAATTCATTAGCAAAGCTGGCATTACCAACTTTTATTTTCTTAAATGTAGACAGACTGTTTTTATTTTTTTATAAGGCTGCATAGCTGAATGGCTACACGACTGCACTTAGAACAAAAGTAATTTTAGTACTTTGGCCCAATCCAACAGAATATCAACTGAGTTTTTCCGGTGCAGCAGGAACATGTTTCACTTTCAACAGAAACAGAGAGGTGAGAGCTCTCAGCATTTTACAGGATAAGCCATTATATACTTCCAGTATTACATACATTGTGTATAGCACCGGTGAAAAAGAGTATCAGGCCACGCTCAGGTGCATGGAATATCACCACATGGTCATTGGCACCTAGATAACCAGAATGTCAGGAGCATCATTTGCATTTCACAACTGCAACTCATATAAATATAGGGGCATGTCAGAATAACAATGAGACACACTGGCATATTCATATATTTTTAAACATGCAAAAAAATCCCTTGCTGTATCAGGTGATGTTTTGCAATTTGCTCTGGTGCCCTCCTTCATTTGTGCCAGCTACTTCCATCAGATGTTTTCTGCCAAAGTGGCTGAACAAATTAGAAAGCTGCTGGCACAGGGTTTTTTTTCAAATTGAGCAGTGGGATTTTAATTTAGTAATTCTTTTTAATGACCAGTGTAACAGCCTCAAACCCCTACATGGGCTTACGAGCTACACGGCTGAGTCAGACTGTCGCCTTGGGTACCAAATCCCAAGGACAATCAGCCTGTGCCAGCTGTAAAAGCAGTGTGGGCTAATGAGTACCACAGCAGAGCGATCTCTGTGTACATCCCCTGCAGCTGCTGAGGCACAGGCTTATGCAAGAAGAGAAAAGCTGGCCTAGGAACAGGTTTATATGTCAAATGATTTCCTTTTGGTAAGCTTTCGTGCAATTTCCCTCTATCAAGACTTCAGAAACAAGTCAGGTGATCCATGACCCAATTTGAAACAGGAAAGTTACCTCACCTGCTCTGTTACCAAAAGCAAGGATAGTTGTCTGGTTTTAGGTAATACTAAGGAAATGCAGAGGTTATTAAATTAATCACTAGCCTTTGTTGTCATTTTCCAATGAATTGATGTTTGAGCAGCTGGCTTGGTTGTGTTGGAGGTTTTTTTCTAATGGTAATTTCTGTAGTGATGGCTTCTACTACAACAATGGCAACATGTTTTTAAGACCATTCAGTGTGATAAGGCTGTGTTGAAAATTTTCAAACCTGTTTCTATGTGTAATACTATTTTTTCTGGAGAAAGACATCAGGACAGCAGAGCCTGTAATGTGGAAAATGGTGAGCTCTTTTTCAGCTGCTTGCTTAAAAATAACTGCATTTTTAGCGACCTACTTCAAATCCAAGTGGCTGTGAGTCTCATACCTGATTGATCTGTAAATCTTGGAGGTAGGAGTAAAATTCATAAAAAAAGAATCAAGTGTGTCTGGGATGTGTGCTATTTGAGGAAAGACTGACTTTACAGACTCTTCAAAAAATAAAATAATGGGAAAAGGAAACAGCAACAGCTAAGCCTCCCAGATGCTCTCCAGTTCCCCTTGAAGCAGTGAGAAAATGTTTTACGTGACGAGCTCCTTGCCTGCCCTCCGGAGTCCTGAGGGCTGGGGAAACAGTAGGTGAGCTCCCAGCTTTTCCCCATCTTCTATTTCCATTTGTTTATTATTATTGCCAAAGGGACATCCATCCCCATGTTCTTTTTTTTTTTTTTTTTAATGTTGTGGCAAGGGAAGTGACAGCTTTGTGCACGCTACATGTAAAAGGGGCACATGTCTATACACAGCCCAGCCAACATTGGCAGCAAAGAGACACAGCCAGATAGACGAGCAGCAAGGCCATGAAGTCTCAGCACAGAATCATAGAATGG
>NW_010322599.1:0-12101 GCF_000700745.2 Antrostomus carolinensis
AACCCCTACCATTCTGTGATTCTGTGATACTTCCTCCTCTCTGGTTAAGGTCAGATCCACTGCATTTCAGAGCTATGTCTGTTTAGACCTAAAAAAACTGAAAAAGTTGTCAAGGAAAACGGAATTGTCCATTGATGGTAGCTCATCATTCATCTATTTATATGCAAAAGATTTTTCCTCATCACTGTTACTTTCACCTGAGGCCTAAGATCCTTTTATTTGCTTGGGACAATAGAATTTAAGGTAGGCAGTTCAGCTGTGAAGAAAGTTCAAAGTTCTTTCTTTTTTTCTTTTTTTTGGCAAAGTTGTTTTTAACTTTGTCAGTTCCTTTAATCAGTTCATGTGCAATATCAGAAATAGCTGCATTTCTCTACATAGGAGGGCATAAGCTTGAGTTAAGAATTTGCTTAACCAATATTGCTACCAAAGCACCTCACAGCCATTATCAGAATTAATCAGATCTTGAGTGTGCATCAGCCTCAAATATCTTAAAATGAACGTTACTAACATTATAGAAGATTTCTATCCTGATAAGCACATGGAAAAGCTTGGTAGGAATGGATTGTCAGTAGAAAAACCTCAGAAGTGATGTAGGTACAACTAGCCCAGAAAGAAAGGGAAAAAAAGAAAAAAGGACAGAGTCCACACTGAGAAGTGTAGGGTACAGTAAAGAAAGCGAAATGAACTGCACCATAAGAACATAATTAAAAGAGGAAGCATATAATTAAAACAAGAACAGAGAATGAACTGAAACCAGGCAGAAATTAAAGATAACAGCACAGCCTCTGGGTTGAAGAGCAGCATAGGCTTGTAGTTTCAAATGACCTTCTGACACCAAGGAAAAGTTTGTTGGGTGTAGTGAAGCCACAGGACGGATTCGTTACACATTATCACAAAAGACCTGGGAAAGGAAAGCCTATGGGATATCCATAGAGACATGACCAAAGGATGTAATTTCTAACTCACAGATGTGTGAATGGAGCAGGGTCCAGGTGGTCCAATTCTTTTTCTGAACTGAGGAAACAAGAAATGTCATGGTATTTTTGGGGTCAGAGACAAGACAGATGCCAATACACTTCAGGCACCAACCCTGACTCCAAATGGCAGGAATGGGACTGAATTCCTGACTCTGTCAGGAATGTACCCACTGAAGCCAAATCCAAGACAAGGGAAGAAATATTCAATGTCAGTTCATTTGCTCCTTTGCATGATCAGCCATCCAGCCCTTGCTGAACAACATGGAAGAGTTTTATTCATGTGAATGACAGCAACTGACCCATCATACAGTACAGTTAAGCAACAGCACATCTATCTTTGCTCTAGAAAGGTGTGCCCAGAACAATGACAGATCTGGTGACAACTGCCAAAAAAAAATACAGTCATCGAGGAATTAGTGCCACTGCGGTATAGACATACAAAACACTTCTGGAAAAATCATAGGCTGCAAAGTCCTGCAGGTTTCAACAAGGTATAACTCAAAGGAGCTGGGAAAGCCAGTATTTTGCATGAAAAAAAAAAACAACCCAGAAACAAAAACAACAAAACAATGGCTGTTAACAGAACTGTAAAAGAAAACATTTAACCACACCCTAAAAATAGAGCAGCAAAACATTGCTTTGTACAACAGCAATAAGTAGTCAAACATAGGTTACTTGAAGAAAAGAGGGAAAGGCCTCCCATTCCTTCAGACATCTAACACCTGTTCAGTTCCTCTTCAGGAAAGATTTCCAGAGTTGTTTTCTTGCAAGCCATGAGGAACACATCATGTGGCCTGGGGAGACCGGGATACAGGAACTGCTACTGGGCGTACTGAGTGTCTATGCCTAGGTACCAACAGGTTTGCACATACATGTATCTACATTGCCACTAGCAGACCTTCATCCTGAACTGTCAAAAGGGAAGAGGATGAGGCCATTGTGCTGTTTGTATTTGTGTAAGTGCTGAGTGTGTTCACCTGTGCTGATCTGTGTGACTAGCTGAGTATATATGTACATATGTGTTGCATATGTGTGCTCTGTGTGCATGTGCCTACTGGGAATACATTCTGAGCCTCACTAGTTGGTTGGACCTGGGCTTGGAACCTTGGCAGTCTTGTCTCTGTCATACTGCTGCATTCAGCCCTCTTCCTTGAAAAGAAACACTTCTGGAACAAAGCCACCGGGGAAACTGCTGTTAAATTGGAAAACAGTCAGGTACTGAGCATTGTGAGGTAGGGAAAGGAGTGTTTCCCTACCGGATAACCAGCCTGGCAGCCGACCCCCTTCAGCCAGCAGGGGCTAGCAGGGCTGCAGAGGCTTTTGCTGCTCAAAATATTCTGGCAGTGTCTGAGATAACAAGAGAATGACAAGCATACTTGGAAACTTCCTCTGGCTGACCTGGCTGGGAAGGGACAAACCTCATTATTCCTTTTCTGTATTAGCTGAGTGTGTCACTTGCTCAGCGCTGACAAGAAGGAAAGCTTGATGGAAAGCAAATTGATCATAATAAAAAGGAGAGGAACTGATCAAAATGGCATCAAAGTGTCCAGCCCAATATGCTCTCAAAGGAGTACTGGTAAAAGCCTTTTGCCATAGGCCAACCAGCCATGTTCATTTGGGACATTTCCCAGCAGCAGAGATGGCACAGCATTTGGTTCAAGGTAATAGAAAATACAGGTGTGTGTGGAAATCTCTGTACATTACCACAAGAGACACGCACACTCTCACACATATACACACACTTTCTTGCACACTTGTATATAGCCTGAAAAGGGGTCATTTATGTCATCTGCAATTTGACAGTCACAATTAAGAAACACCTTTCCAGCATTTTCTCCTCTGAGTCTTAAGGTCAAACCTCTTCCTTTCTTTTGTCCTTTCTGAGAAGACGAAGCTGTGCTAGTATCAACATCCAGTCTGTACCCTGTCCTGGCTCTGAACCACTTGCTCTGTGTATGCCTCCCTCCTACCACACTGCATGGTTGGCCTGTGCTGGAAGCAGCCTGGATGCTTTGCATAATGTGGAAGCCAAGCTCTTAAGTGCCAAAATTCCTTGTTATGCAGATAATCCACTGTTTAGTAGATGCCATGCCACAGGCTATTCCCAAACAATCCAAGTAGCCATTGTATGTGTGGATTGTTTCCTGAGCATGTTAACAAGCTCTTTGCTGCTGGCAGGACTGCCACATGGGCATCTCAGCTTCAGACATGAAGGAACTGCTACTTTGGCACAAGTGAACTGATGGAAGCCCAGAACCTTCCCTTGAGCTAAATGCAAGCCAGTGTCAACAGCAGCCAAGTTTTCTCCAGTCCCTGTAGTACATTGTTATGTTCCTGATAACACAACTCACATTTCTGCAATACTTCTGTGACCACTGAGCACATGTTGTTTTCTCTGGCACTGATGTAGCATTCCTCGCTCAACAGAAGGAGGACAGAACTCATTTGGTCATGAGGTAGGTTGTTAAGTGAAATCTTCTATGATAACATTCAGATACTGGAGATAAAACTCTCCTCCATAATTTTTCAGTTAGTGCCTCTTAAGACTCCTGATATTGAAGATTTGGAGGACAGAGATGTTGCTGCACACAATTCTCATGAGCCCAACAAACTATGATCCTGGTTCCCTATGGAAATCTGATGCCACAAAGGAGACCTCCCTCCTGTTGTGTTACACAGAGAACAGGTAAGTGTTAATCCACCAGGATATAAGGACTCTTCTGTAGTTCCACAGCCACACTTCTGATGGCAAAAAAGGAAATGAGTCCACCTCCCAGTGCAAAAGCAGCAATGGAGAAATCTCTTTCTGTGGAAAAATTTTACCACATAAGGAGAGAAAAACGTTTACTCTCTAGCGCACAGGAGCATCTTTTCTTACCAGAGAGAGCTATTAATGTTGGTTTGTAAATTTATGTGAGAACTGGGAAGATGAAAGAGAAAAAAAAGGGTGAACAGGGTCATAGTCAACAGTGTCCATATTTCTCTGAGTAAAAACTAGTCTGTTTATACATTAACTCAGAGATACCCTCCTAGGAAGGCTTCAGGCACTGTACAGCAATGGCAAGGCCAATCCAGAGGAGAAACATTGGAATACCATAAACGGTGTGGGATAGGCATATGTGAGTATGGCTGTAAAGAGAACCACCACTTTAAATGAACTTCTAACATCTAAAACAAATGTATAAATCCTTGAGTTCTTATATTTGGCCCAGATCATATTCCCTGTGCAGCTGGTAGAGCCAAATATTTCACTTACTCCCCAGAGACCTCTAACCTCCCCCTCAGATTTTACAATGTCAGCGAAAAATTAGATTCTTCTTTCTGAAACCTGACCCCTGAGAGCAGTGATATCAATAACCGTAAAAATAGGGCACTTCATCTGGGGTCCTCAGAGATGTGTTTGTACTGGAATTGCTGAGTCAAGAGATTTTCATACCAAATCAGGCTCCACTGGCTTCCCCTAGTACAGGCGAGTTCATTTTGAGGAGGATATCATACACTTTATGAATACTGGAGAGGAAAACAACTTTTTCATCTCTTCAACACAAACATGAATTAGAATGAGAGATATTTTTGAGCATCCCACAAGGGTCCCTCCCACTGGAAAGAGCATTCAGTGTCACCTGGCACAGGCATCTGAAATGTCCTTAAGCACTTGAAAATACTCAGTCAGTCTTGGGCCTGTCAAGCTGGAGAGGAGGTAGCCCGCATATGTAAGATAAGGTCTGTAAAATCAAGAGAGAACAACGAGAGGGAGTGGATGACTGAATTTCCCCACACAAGTAAGGGCATCAAGTGAAATTAGTAGGTGGACAAAGACAGAAGGGTGGGATTCTTCAAACCACTCATAGTTAATCTGTGCAGCTCCTCACCACCAACAGAGTGGTTGCTGAATGTTCCCATTTATTCAAAAAACTACCACATAAATTCATGGGGGGAGAACAAGGTGCAGACTTGCGACTCCATGAACAAAAAACATGCTGGGATAGGGATGTGCCTGACCCAGGAGCACCTGGGGAATGGAGCAGTGCTCAGGGAAAGCCTCAGCGCATCTTATTTTTTCTCATAATTCCCATATGTTGTCAGCTTCAGACACCAGTGAGGCTCTCAGCCACTGCCAGGGAGACACTTCTCTGGGCTGGCCTTTGGGATGAAACAGAGTAACTTCCATGTCCTGGCATGCCTGTCACCACCAGTGAACATGGATCACTCTCATGGTAAAAATAATTTTCCTTACATCTAATCTGATTTTTCCATGTTCCAACATGTGTCTGCTCTTTCTCATCACATCACATCACATAGCTTCAGATATCACTAAGTTCCCCCTTTAGCCTCTTGAACAAACTCATTTCTTTTAGTTTCTGCTTAT
Source organism: Antrostomus carolinensis (assembly GCF_000700745.2). Classification (NCBI taxonomy): domain Eukaryota; kingdom Metazoa; phylum Chordata; class Aves; order Caprimulgiformes; family Caprimulgidae; genus Antrostomus; species Antrostomus carolinensis. The sequence goes on from NW_010322599.1 coordinate 5,347, forward strand.
ACATCATATGCTCCCATGCCCTGACCATCTTGGTGGCCCTAAAACTACAAAATAGCCCTTAGAAACCAAATTCCTACCTAGAGTTATTTGTGACCATGTTATGCTCTTGCCAGTTTTACAGTGCTTTTGTAAAAGGGGTTCTTTAGATCAAAACATTCTTCCACTGGAATGAGCCCTCTTCATGTATCCTTTTTCACTGAAAGTTTTGGTTTTGAGAAGACTAACCAAACCAAGCTCTTTTATTTTAAATTTTTTAAGTCAATAGTTAGTTTTCTAGATCACTTTCATTTCTGCATCTGTTCCAGCCTGAATGAGTCTCATTTTTGTACAGAAATGGCAAGTACCACATCTAGTATTCTAAAGGGGCTCATACAGCAGCCTTAACAGGTGTACTAGAACTATTTCAAACTCCTGATCATATTAGGGATCATGCTCATGACTTACCATTCTGCTCTTACTGGGGCAGTGGGGACTGGTGCATCTTCTTTATATCATGTCTAGAGAGGTGACAACATTATCTTCCAAGGACTGAGCTTGCATTGCTTTAAAGACTGAAAAATACACTCTCTATTGAGATTTGTTCCCATTTCCATAACTTTTCAAGTCTCTGCATAACAAAGAAACAGAAACACCAGACAAACTCTTACACATTCATCCTCTTGCCACAAGATTTCTTCCATTAACAGTTCAGACAATAGCACAGTTGAGCCAGGAATGATCAGTGGGTAGGGCTGCCCACACAAATATCTCTAGCACACCAAGACAAGGCCTACAGAGTATCTATGACTCCTTTAATGTCAGAGACAAAGCAAAACTAAGCTTGTTGGCCTCTGGGTCAAAGAATGGCTTGTGCCACATCTTCCATTTAATAATGCAGGAAAAGACGGGGTTTGTATCAAGGATCTAAACTTTTTGGGGGTCATTACGTAACCCGTTCTAACAGTATGCCCCGAAAAAGAAACTGCTGCTTTTGTAGGCTCCCAAGCACTGCACTCTCATAAGGCCCTCATGTGCCTGCAATAGAACAGTGGCAAATGTACTGTTGGGAGAAGGGAATAATGAAAATTCTGAGTTACAGTACATAACACAGCATCTAACTACTCACTCTTTCAGAAAGCTTGTGAGGAAAGATCAGAGTTGAGTAGACTGATCACTATTTGCCATGGTCAGAAACTTGTTCAAACCCAACTACAAGCTTTGTTTTAATGCCAAACTTCTTTCCTCATTAAAGACCCAGTAAGCTTTAGGAAAATATGCAAATGTGCAAGCCTAAAATCTGGCAAAGTCTCACAGAGAAGCTGTGCAAGTGGGTGATGCTGAAGAGTGCCTGAGGCAGAACAGCATTTCAGGAAAGGGCAGAGGAAACCTACAGATTCTTACAACATCCCCACCTGGTCCTCCTCCACCAGTTCATGAGTGCAGCTGCTCAGTCAGGCTCTTATCCATTTGTATCATATCCTGATGGCCATTATAGAGTGAGGATATGAGTCTCTCAGCAGCATAGGAAGGGTATTCTTTCCCTGTGATGGGATGCCCAGGGATGGGGAGTACGTAGGTACGGGTAAAAGGAATCACATTTGCTTTGTGATTCAACTCTGTATTCTAATTGCTCTATTGTGATTTCATCAAACTACTGTATCACTCTGCTAAATCAAAAACCCAGGTAACATCAAATATCTTCAAATAAGTAAATTTGGTATTAAACATTAAACCCTCCTCATGTGGAATATCTAGAAGGGCCAAAGAGTATTGGTCTCTGACATAATCTCACAGGAGATGCTCACACATGGATGTGTTGTGGGTAGGCATGGTGAGAGTATGCTGCTTGTCACAACAGATAGAAAGGCAGTAGGCTCTGGCATGCCCTATTTTTACTGAAAAGCTGGTAACGTTGCCGAATCTGTATAGGAGACAAGTCCCTCTGGGAACCTAGGTCTACAGGAAAGAATGTGAAAGAATTAATAGGAATTTGATGAAAGCCAAGTTGGAAATTCTCTTGCTTTTAGAATTCCAAACTACTGGATTCTGAAGCCTGCCATGACTTAAATGTTGGTCGCACTGTTTATTTAATCTTAGTTTATCTCCCACAAACCATAAAAAAGCTGGGGAAGGCCACAGCCCTTTTTTCTTCTGCACTCAAACTGGCAAATCTGGATCATTTCATCCTACTCTCACTTCCTAATATAATAACTCACTTCCTCCACAGGTAGGAAAAGCAGTTAAGCAAATTGTCCCAGCACACCTTTGGTTTTAAGAGTAGTAGAAACATTCTTAGAAAGAAAAAAGTTTTTCAGATAGTTATTTTTGCCTCTGAGAAATGAACATGCTATTTCTAATTAACCCCCAAAAGAAGGACTTTCACAGTAACTCAAGATGCAGTCATGGCCTGAGGTGAGAAGGTGTAAAGATGTAAAACCACAATGGTGCACTGCAAGACTAGGGCAGAAGGGGATAGAAAAACCACATTTCTATCTGGATCTCAGTAAGAAAAGTCCAACAACAAATGGCTTTAAAAAATAACCAGCGGCATAAGAGAGAATAAAAAGAGGAATGTAGATGCCAAGTAAATCTTATATCCCTTCAGATGCTGGGCAACTCTGTGTTTGTGCATCATTGGGTGGACCCAGGATGGATTTTCCCATTGTACGCCACACAGATCCCATCTGTGGAGAGGTTCCTTGTTTTCAGGTAATTCATGCCACTACAATTTTCTTACAAAAAACCCTATTCTATTCATAAAGGATGTCCACATGAGAGCTTCTTCTTGCACTTTTAGATCCATGCAATGCTACGCACTTGACGTAATCACCTGTATCAACAGAGAGCCATGTATAGGGTCCTCCCTTACAATGATGTGGAAAAGTGTGCCCTACAGCCAAGGGATTTGTGCGGCACATCACAGCCCAAAGGCCATGCTGGAGGGGCAGCACAGCACTGCACAGTATGGGCCTGAGCGTGCTCACGTTAACTGTGATGTGGATCACTGACTCCTCCATGTACAGTGGTCTCCTGGTCAGGATCAAGACATTCCACTCCTTGATCCTGACACAGTTTAACTTTCTCATAGATGTTATAAGTTAGAGCTTACGTTAATAACATATGGAATTCTCAAGCCCTAAGTATAATGACCAACAGAGTAAACATGGCTTGTTCAAATTCTCTGAATTCTCGAGTACAGTGTCTTAGACAAGGCTCCCAATACAAATGGCCTCTAATACAATTCATATTTCAATCCATCACCCCAAATCAAATCTCTGGCACAGCTCTAAGGTGAATTTTCACTGGAAATTAAATGTAGCTGAGGAATATGAAAAGAAAAAAATTCACATGTTGATGACTATGACTTAAAGGATGGATAATAGCCTAGTTTTTATCTCCATGAGATCAATTAAAACCCACCTCAACTGAGAGACAGATTCAGTCTTAATCATAATTACCATGAAAATATGTAGACTCCAAACCCCGGTACACACAGAGTCACTGGCACTTTTCATTAGAAACCAGGACAATTAATTAGGAGAGTATCAGATAGGAACTGACATTGAATCTACGTAGGGTGTGAAAGAAAGGCATAAAATTGCATCTGAGACCTGTGCACTGCTAAAACAACATGTGGGACAGCATTAGACCAGCATATGCATGCAGACATGACTTCCAAAACATCAATGGAGGTGGAAGGGATGCAGGACTCGGAGCCAGGTAAGTCAGCAGAATTGGTAAGACTGGAAGTTTCTGGTTTGCTGTGGTGGAAGCAGAGATACCAGCCAGCCCAGAAAAGATTCAGCCTGGGCAATGACTAACATTACCCACTCAGTTATACTTGGCAGAGTGGAGAAGCTTCAGACCACACCAGTGAAAGGCAGGGTCAAAATTTACAGCCTGGGACAAGAAGCCCAAAATGGAAATTCTATGAGTCTAGCAATAACATCAGACACAGGGAAAAAAAAGGAAAAAGCACCTAATACATTAACCAAAGAGAGGTTAATATAAGGTAGAGTTCAAACACCTGAATGTCTCAGTAAGAATTTTACAGTTTCAGAAAGTATTACTGTAGGCACATCAGGGCCTGCACAACTTATTTTATTGCACCTACATATCATCAAGCTTTACAGATTTCTTGCAAGTATTACAATAATGCTGACTTTTCTGTCTTTGACTGTCTATGTGCTACCTTAAAATCAGCAGGTAATATTGGATGGTAGCACCATAAATATTATGTTGCTTATGAGTAAATGCTCTTTTCAGAACAATGTGTTGTTCATATCAGTTATTTCCATTTGAAATGTAAAAGCCATGTCCACAGCAGAATGAGCAGGGGGAAGATAATTTCTGTCAGGGGTCTCGGAAGGAGCAGGACATAAACTGAGAATTTTGAGATCTTTCAACTTCATTTTATCTGAACTGTCCCTTGTCAGCACGGGGGAAGGGAAGCAATATTTTCAGAGCTGGCAGAACGTGAGGCAGCTGCCTGATCTCCATCTCAAGAAGAATCTATTTTCAGCATACCCGAATTCCCCCTCCTCTTAGGGAATGTCAGCACTCCAGTGCCTGGCTCACACTGCGTTACTGTGCAGGATATTCTATCTCCAGAGATGGCTTTCAATCAACCACTTTTTTTGGCTCTGCTGTGTTTTGCTTCTAGTGCCAGTAGAGTCTAACCCTGCCTAGATGGAAATAGAAATGTCAAAAAGTCAATTATTGGCAGAACCCTACCTGATTTTCTCTTTGCACTCAAACATGGCTGGCTCTTTCAGGACTGTTCCTCCACATCATCTAGAGGAATCTTTATTAGATATGGCATGTGGATTCACAGACTGAGTGCAATCCTATTGTAAAATTCAGAGGCCATTCCATATTTCTGTTTATAATCAACTTCTCTTTTGTAGGAACACTTTTTATGTTTTGTTTTGAGGTTTTTTATTGGTTAAAACACGTAAACATATATATCCCTTCTCTCTCCCAGGATTGATCTCCCAGTCAACTTCTGTTGGACTGTACCTACCTGATGCTAGCCTGTGCACATTATTTGCATTTCCCTTTGTTAAATATAATTAGATTCCTGTCTTCCTGTTTCCCCAGTCTGTCAAGATCTTCCTGAATAGAAGCATATAATGCAATAAGAGCATTCAATAACATCAATTCAAGCAACAGTCTGTGTGACCGATCAACAAACCCCCACAACGGAATAAGGCTCAGAGATGGTAAGCAAGGATGATGTGCTCAAGAAGCTCAGAAAAGAATGTAGGAAGTGATCATAGCTGTCCTAAAAGGATTCTTTGTTTTAGCTAAACAGCTGTAGCAGTTGAGTGAAATTGTGCATGTAAATTATTTCCCTAAAACAAACAGTAGAAAGTATAATCCTCCTGAGCCCGTCAGATCAGACAGGAGAGGAGAAGGATTGGGGGATAACTGTGTGTGTGGCTTAGGCCAACATAGAGTATAAAAATAAAACAATAAACAAAATGAACTTTGAAGAGAGCAGTGGACTTGGGCTGGCTTCAACCCACATATTCCTTCCCAGTAACTGGAGATGGCCAGCATCATGATGGTCACCATATGAAGTCTGGTAATTGTAATTACATCTGTATTGTGATTCAACTGTATATAGTAATTGCTATATTATTCTTGTGTTGTGATTTCTGCATTTTGCAGTATCACTCTGTTAAATCAAAATACTGTGTAATGTCAAATATATTCAAATAGCTAAATCTGGTATTAAAATTCTACATTTTCTTTGTGTGGAATATACAAAAGAGCCTGGTCAGAGAGTATTGGAATCTGACAGTCTGGGAATTTTCCTTTAAAACTCTTTATTTAACAAAAGGGAAATGAAAAATATTGAATCACTAAAGTAAATAAAATAAAAAAAATAAAAATAGCCCTAAATGCTTTATCAAATTAACCTTCATTTTAAGTTTGTTTAAAAAACTGTTTCTGAATACTGGCTGTGATAGCACACCTAACAGGATCAAGTAGGTACACAGCAGAGTGATGCTGTGTGTGATGCTCCCCTGGTGCTGAAATATAACCGTTTTGCAGTTTTCCAGTGTGCACAACTCAGTACAGTGAGCTGCAGCTCACTACAGTGATGCGTATAACGTGATAAGGAAGGCATATGTTGCACTACATTGCATTAGGATATAAGTGGTCTATTCAGTAGATACATTATCTGTCTGGAACAGATCCTGGTGTGAACTTATGCATCACATTATGCCATAGCTGCAGGTGGAGAGAATCAGACAATGTGCTCCAGATAGGATTCTGTGAGTAGAGTATCATTTCTGTATGTGGAGTCACATTGGAGCAAAGCAATGAGACATGCTGACAGTGACAACAATTTCAAAGAAATCTTGCCAAATTTCTCCTCTTCTTGGCCCTGGAAAGAATAATGCGCATCTCATCTAAGCTATTCATTTGACAGCTGTTGATATGAAAGGTTTATCCAGAGAGGAAAGCTGTGATTAGGCCATGCTCTAGACTGAGAAGAGATGTATAAAGACCTTAGGAATCCAAAGAGTGGAAAATTGTAAAAGTGGGAGCTAACTGCAGGCTGGTTTAGACTGGCAGGCAAACTTGTATCCTGTTGCTCCCACAGAAGAAGCATTAGCACCAGCTCTGGATAGTGCCATGTTATGCATGATATCCAGTAACATGCCTGAGGTACAGAAGTTTGTTTGGGATCCAATGTCACTCCAGTCTTCAAAGAGGGCAATAATGAGGATCCGGGCAACTACAGGCCAGCCAGCCTCACCTCC
>NW_010322600.1:0-11869 GCF_000700745.2 Antrostomus carolinensis
AGGCGTGAGGGTGTGGGAAGGAGGGAGGGCGGCCGCTGCGCCGGTGCCGCTGGCTGCCCGGCTCAGGTGCTGCTGCTCCCCGTGGTCTTCTGCTCTGGGTGGGCTGGAACAGCTTTTTCTCCCCTTCATTCCGCCTTGCAGCGGGAAGGGGAGGTTTGGCTCGGAGCGACCTGACGAAGCCCCGCTAGAAGAGCAGGCTGCCGCCTCAGAAAGTTGGAAGAGGAGGAGGTGGAGGTGGAGGAGGTCGAGGTCTTCCCGGCACAACGATGCAGCCCTGAGCGCTGGAAAGCACTTAAACTCCTCACCGGTCTGATTCCAGAGCATGGGCTAAAAAACTATGTCCCTCTCCCGTGTCGAAAATCCTTGTTTTCTGCTGTTTCTGTTTGTCTTCCAAGCAATATTTATCCTGATACTGTACCGAGGTGGACCTTCCAATGTGTTCCGTGGGTTTTTGGACTCGCATCAGGTTCTAGATTACTCAAAAACTCACGATGTGTATACAAACCTCAGCTTGTTTACCCAGGCTCCTAATGAAGAAACGATGCCATACTGCTCGGCACAGTCACCGATATTTGGTAGGTATGAACCTACAGTGTTTGAAATAACTGCTTTGGTAGGTGATAATGCTGAACACTTTGTAAGTTGTATGTTTTTAAAACTTTTCCACTCTTAAAAGTGCTGTACTGGCATCATACTTACACTGACAAAGCTTTCTTGTGTTAATTAACTCATTTGTATTGGTTATACAAGGGAAAGTATTATACTGATCTAAAAACTTCTAGTCATAAGGATTTGGCTACATAGAGATTGTAGAACAAGAGTGAAAACAGTGCATGGTGTTAATACCTAGTAACACATTTTTTTAATTATTTTTTTTCCCTTGGCAGTCCTGTATAAAATGTGCCAACGACTGCGCTTTGATAACTGCATAATTTTGACCTCTGACTCGCTGTAACTCCTGGAATCTTTATCTCAGCCTTCTATCAAGCCTGTAGTTCAATATAAATGTATTAAGTTGGCTTTAAATATTGTTTATATGAGAATTTAGCTTAGCAACTTGCTCTTCATGATTATCTTTTTGGCCTCTGATTGCTATGCATCCTTTAGGCTTAGAAACATCTCCTTTAGAGTTAAAAGTCTGGTCACGGGTTAATTTTTATTTACAGTGGGACCAAATCAGAGCTGCTGGAGGCAGCATTAATCGAGCTACTGCAGTAGTAAAACAGTTGAAAAACTTTTAAGTAAATACAAAGTCAAAGCCATAAAACAAGTGTGTTGGTACTGGTGTGTGTCTGGTAATAGTGAATCAGTTCCACTCAGCCAGACAGGAGTTGGTGAGATCTGTAAGCACACGCTTACAGCTGGTTTGGGGGATGCCTACTTCGTAGGGTACCATGGAGCAAGTTTCCCTTGTCTGTTTTTCCATCCTGCACAGGTTTCTGTGTATCCGAGTCTTGCACATAACTAGTCTTGGAGCACTATTTAGTAGTTCCCCTGCTGTTCTAGGAAAGCATGTGGAGCACAGTAAGAGCAAATGGCTGCCCTTGCAAGTTCACAGGTGGAAGTGTTGTTGAAAGCTAGAGCTAGTGCTGTGATTACTCTTGTGTGGAGTTGCTTACTGAGGTTGAAGCACTCTGCTGGGATGCTTTGGATAAGATTTTTTAGACTGCAGTTTTGGTAATGATGCTTGTTCTTTGGGGAAGTTTTCTTCCTTCCTTTGTTTCTGCAGTTAAATGAAATACAGTCTGTACGATAAAATTGTATGATAACTTTTGGGTATATGCTTCAGCATCTTCTGTAGCTCTACTAAGTGAATACTGAAATACTAACAGTACAGAGCCTTTTTTGCACAGGTGCCAGCTGTAATGGTCTTAGTGTAGTCTCTGTTCATCACTAGTTACAGCCCATCAGTCTTTTGGGAAACTACAATTCTGTGTTTCCAACTTAATTGTTTTATTTTAAAAAGCACAGCAGAAAAATGCCTGCACCCTGCTTGTCTCCACTGCTGTCGAGAATCCACTGTCCTGAGAAGAGTCAAATGAGAAAGGTTTGGTCTCAAGAAAAAAGAAAAAAAAAAAAAGGAAAACAGAAAACCAGAACTAGATGCAGTTCTCTGCAGCCTGCTTGCATGCAAGCCATCAGATAAGCAAGAGTGGTGATGATGCAGAGTAAAATTACACTAATCAATGCTCTTAGAACTGTGAAATCTTTTTAAGACCTCTTCTCTGCCCATCCCTGAGAATGCTGAGAATAGGGGGGGTTGGTTTGCATGTTGTGCTTCAGAGCTAAAATGGAAACATAATGTTAATTATAGATAGAAACAAACAGTAAAGTTGACTGGGGGAAAAAAGAAATATGAGGCAAAGTGATTGTGGAAATTTTGCTGCATAAACATTAAGCATACGAAGCCTTGTTTCTGTGAAACATAAATCATTTGGAGTATTGATACAGACTCAGCTTAAGAAAAAGGAGCACTCTGCTGTTTGTTCTTTACCCAAGAATCGCATGCTGCTCTGCAAGGTAGTTGCCCTTTGTTTGTATGTGATGGGCATATAGGAATAGATACAGAAATACTTTATAAATGTCTTGATTGGTTGTTACCATCTTCTCTCAGGGGACTGATCTCTCTTGGAAGCGTTATATCAGAGAGAATGGTACCTTTTAATATTAATTTCATAAACTGCATTAAATGAGATTTCAGATCAATTCTGGAGGACTGTAGTCTCCAGTTCAGAGCTGGTAATAAGTCACTGTGTCCACTCCAAAGCGTGTTAAAGTAACTGGAAGAATGCCAAATGGTTTCTGCATCAGGGCTTTCATGAAGTGCAGCACTTTTTACACTTATGTATGTAGTGGATCCTTTCAATAACTGTTTGTAAGATCAGCTTGCAGCTCATCTGTCTTTTCCTACCTCTTGAATCTCCAGCATCTCAGTTCTTCCAGGGCTGTGGAGTAAGAATTAAAGTATAGTTGCTGAACACCTCTGCCTTGGAGGAACTAGACTAGTGCTGACTAATGTTATTTTTTTAACACTTTGTGGTTTCCATTGAACCTTTTGTGACTGACAACTTGGCAAGCTTTGTGGTAGATATTCAATGTCTTTATTAATATGGTGAATAAATTACTCAAGTTGCTTTAAAGGTTTAAGTTTCTACACAAATAACCAGTTACCTGTTTTTTCCTCCTTTGTTTTTGGAAAGAGCTAAGAGTTGTGCTTACTCAAACTTAACAAAGTAGCATTTAAATTCAAACTCTGACTTTCTCACATTGCATGCAAGATGTGTTATTTGTTTCAGTTCATCTTTTCTCCTTACCAGGAAGAAGCTTGATGCTAGAAGACTCAGGTTTGGTTTGTTTTTTAAAGAGTTACCTCACTTCACACGAGGTATATGCTGAACAAGTTGGTTTGGCCCTTGAGGACTTTAATAGCTGAAAGTTCTGTCTGTAACTCTGCTGTTTTAAATACGCTGGTGCTATGGAAGAATTTCTTTCCAAGCCCTTCTTACAGCAGTTACTCCCTTTCACTGTCATTTGTCAGAACCTTTTTGTGAGTGTGACCATCCGTTGTGGTGATGAGTAGCTCCTGCTGCATTTCCCAGTGAGCACTCTGCTTCTAGAGTTTCTTCTCTTGGATTTAAAGAGAAGTAAAAAGGTGGTAATGCTGAGGTTTATTTTCAGCTGCAGTTGAGGAAGCCTTGCATTCTGTCATTAGAAACTGGTGCTTAAATTAAGGCTATTGGTCTGTTGTTTTGGGTTTTTTTTTTCTTTCTTTCATTCAAACCATGGTGGAATTATACAAATAAGACTCTGTTAATGTAATTTGTGGTGCTGCACACACACACGCTCTCTCTTAGTGAGATCTTTATCCGTGCTGCTGTTCCCATTGGTTTAGTTTCTGTAGGTTATGCTTATTCTGTTTGAACTCAGTAATTATAGCTGCTAACTCTAAATACACAGCAAGGAGTTTAGAAGTCATGTTGTTTCTTTCTTAAGATGGGATAGATCTGGTCAAAATCAATAAATCCCCCTGATCATCCCAGTGTGTTGCCTCGAAAGTAAAGCAAGCGGGGAGTGTGCTGTCACTGGCACCAGCTAACGACACAGACAGGGAATTGTGAGTTTTAATATGAGACTGTAGAGTTAATTAAACAGCCCCCGGGTGATGACACTGGCACAGAAGGAGGTTGGGAATCGGGCGGTGGAGAAGCTGCTTGGACACTTTGGGGTGTTGGTTTTGTACATTGTCTGAATTGGGACCCTCTGCTCTCTGGCGTGTCTGAGATGGGCTTTTCCTCCTTCCCCAGGGCTGCGCTTTAGCAGTTTTGTTTTTCCCTACTTGGGCCAGCCTGCAAGTGCTCTGTTTGCATCTGGGATTTAATTGGGTTATGGTGCATTAACCTGTTGTTAGTTGGGTGGGAAGGAGACCTGAGAGCCAGAGTTTAGCTTGTAGCTGTAGGGCAGCCAGAGTCTGAAGTCACAGGCTTCAACTTCTTTTTTTGTGTTTCTTTGGCATATACTAGATTGAGTTTCTAAGATGAGCTGAGGCATGGAGCCAGGTAGCTCAGGAGAACATGACATCTTGAAAAACCTGAAAAATGCAGATATTACCCATATGAATTATATGCTTGGGTGTGGAATTAGACAACAGGAGTGAAATAAACTATTGTGCATCTTACTCATACCCTTATGTCCAAATTTATATTTGATTTTTTTGAATTTCAGGATTATCGCTAGAGAATCTTAACTCTGCAATACACTGAGCCCCAATTGTGTTATAGAAAACAAAATCCTGCCTTTGTGGGAGAACAAAAGGGATTGATTCCCTTTCTTAAGTTTTCCTTGGAGCAATGATTCTGGAGTTGAAATTCAATCTGAATATAACAATTTCTTTAGCAAGCTCCAGGTGTCATCAAATCAGTGGTGAATGGTGCTTTAGTTATAAGATCTGATAATCAGGGAGTTCATAAATCTAAAAAGCAACATAAATTGCAGGTTAAAAACAATATTGGTCTGAAATGTGGTGGTCTTAAAGGCAGAACAGGAAACTTCTTTGCATAGATAGTAGGTGATAACACCATAAAATCCTAACAGTCATTGTGACCTAGATTCGTGGGCCCACAGCATGATTCTCTGAAGAACTGCTCTTCTGTTTCAGGAACAAAGGTATGGCAGCTCCATTTGCCTACTCAGGGTAACCCAGTCAAAATCAAATTCCCCCTGTGTTTGAGATACTTAGGGAAGGATTGAAAAGTAATAGTTAAGAGTCAGCTATTGTACAGTCTTGCTGACAAGCAAAATTCAGGTTTTCCTTTTAAAAACAAACAAAGACCAACCAACCAACAAAACCCAGCTGTGAAATGGGATTCATAGTGGCTAGACAGACCTTTCTGACAGCGTGAGGAGTGGGATCAGTGGCTGTTCAGACCGACCTTCAGGAAATACTGTTTTGTGTGTTCCTTGAGGAGGAAAAAGAAATACAGGTTTGCCCATCAGAAATGTGAGGAATATCAACTTCCACATACTAGCAAAATCTTGCCCAGATCTGAATGGACAGCTTGAATGTTATGCCAAATTTAGGCCCTAACCCTTGTTAGTGCTCAAAAAAACCCCACAAAACCACCTGAAACACTCCCCCCACAAAACAATGGAGGGATGTTGCTTCCTTCTGTGTCAGTTAAACAGGATGTGGGTGAATGCAGGCTCAATTCTTTATTTTTTTCTTAGAATTGTAGCAGAGACCTGAATGTAGGATGAGCTGGAAGAAGTATCTTCTGGACTCACCTGCTTAAATATTTAATTAGAATTCAGGCACACCTGTACCCCTCCCTGCTGAAATGAAAGCTACTAAACACCACACTGAAATACTTGTGCTGACTCTCGGGCTTCATTATCAGAGGGGTTTTTTTAGAGAATAATTTATTTCAGTGGTTTAAGAGGGAGTGTGAAGATACCAAAAAGTTGCTTCAAGACAGACATTGGATTAAAAAGAAAAATTATTTATAGCTATTTAAAAACAAAAACAAACCCCAACAACAAGAGAACAAACCAAAAACCAACAACTTGCCTTACAGACTTCTGGTGCAAAAAAATACTTGGTCTTTGGGTAGCATGGCCTGCAGAGAGTTGTTGGTCCTACTAAAGCTGTCATTTGAAATTGTCAGCTTTTAATTGTGATTTAGGTAAAGGTTTCTTCCTGGTTCATTTAAGTAATAGATTTTAATCTTGTTCTGCATTTGTGTTTTACTTCCTTAGAAGTTGGTAGTGGTTGGAAACCATTAAGACAGACTGATTTGTGTGTAAATATAACTCTTCTGCTAGTTCTGGCACCTTTTCTCACTATCCAGAAGTACAAGCGTTTAAATAATTGTAGAATTTGTTTGTTCATATTGCTGCAATATAAAACTTGTGTTAAAATGGTGATTGACACTTTATATCAATTCTTTCTTACTTGGGACTTGTCAGGCTTTTTCCATCTGAAGAATGGAAGAATTCAGATAAAAATGCAGAATTTTTTTTTAATTGGGTAAAACCTGTTAAACATACAGGATGTGCTTTGCATTTAAAATTGAGGTGCCAGGTAGAGGAACTCCTGTGCAGTTTCCTTTGCTATCCTGCACCTGTTCCTGAAAATATATGACATTTCTCTTCTTCCTTCTCAGTTCTGTCATCTGCTTCTCCCAAAATTTTTAAGTACTGCCTGCTTGTCACAGTATATATAATTAAATCATAGAGGAAATACAGCCCTTTTGGCATGTGATTAGAACATCAAACTTTGTTTATGATAAAGCTAACATAACCTAAAGAGTTTGTATTCATCCAGGCTTTAAACTACTTCTCCCCCAACCTGCTGAATATCCATTTGTCCTTGAATCTCCTCTGAAAGTGGCTTAGAGAATTCTTCCACGTGGGCAGCAAAAGCAGATATGTCTGTTCATCTTGATTCATTTTCAACACTTCTTGCAGTGAATACATTTATTCATTTGTTTATTAAGCAACACATGATAGAAAGTTTGCTTGTGTGGTAGGGAGCCAATACCAGGAAAAAGCGAGTTGTGCAAGAGCCCAGTGAGACTTGCTGCCTGTGCTGGGACTCGGGATGCCTCTGGCAGGTCACCTGCCAGCCAGGTGCTGAGCTTGGTGTGGAGCCCTGGGAAAGTGACCAGCAGGCAGTGGTGGAATTCAGCATGTGGGCAGAGCTGTGTGAGGTGTTAACTGTTCTGTGCTGGGTAGGGCTGGTGTCTTCAGTAGTAAACATACGTAGCTAAGCTGATAGGTTTGAATGAAGGCTGAGAAACATCACTTATTTTCCTTTTTTTTCCCCTTTTTTTTTTTTTCTTCCTTCTCTCCTTACAGTGGGTCCATTAACCATCACCTTCAGGGTGCTCCCTAATGAAAGAATGATCATTAAAAAAAATCCTCTTGTCCAGTCTGGTGGTCGCTACAGGCCACCTCACTGCTTGGCCCGCTACAAATCAGCCATCCTTGTAGCCTACAGGAACCAGGAGAAGTACCTGCAACATCTTCTCTACTATATTCATCCTTTCCTGCAGCGCCAGCAGCTCAGTTACGCTATCTACTTGATTCAGCAGGTAAATCTAAATCAGATGTGCCTGGTGGTGTAGCTGAACTTTCCAGTTAAGGGTTAGGTTCTGACCAAGAAACATGGATCTTCTAACGTGGAAGTACACTTTTATGCATGGGTTTAGAGCAGGTCAGTTATATGCTGTCCTATCTCCATGGCTGCTAATGACTGAAATATCATACTGCTTCTCAAGATCATCGTTCTGCTATTGATTTGTTCTGTTGGTTTTTGTTTGGTTGGTTTTTTCCTTCTAGAGGGATAAAGTTGTCACTAAGTGGTAACTTGTATTTTCAGCTGTTCAGGAGTTGAATATGGTTTGTCTGTATCTTGTCAGAATGTCTACTGAGCACAACTGTTAAGACTACATATTAAAGTCAAGTTGGATATTTTTAGTTGGTATCAAGAACATCTGGTTGGCCCCGCTGTAGGACAACCTATGCAGGTCAAACAGCCATTTTTAACTAACATGGACAGGTGTTGTGAAAGATCAGTGGTGAGAGAGCAAGTTTCAGATTCATTAATTAAAACTGATAGTTCAGTGGAAGGGAGAAGACGCTTTTTGTTTGACCAGGGTGTGTTTTCTCATTTCTGAGCTTTAATAGGCAGTAATCAGGGCAGAAGTGTTGATGTGCAGCCATACACCTGAGGATTGACTTACCGGTCTCTTGAAAGTCAGCCTTTGTCAGGTACTCAAGAGTATATAGCCCCTGACACAGCAAAGTTTACAATTGCTGAGAATATTGTAAAGAGAATGGGTGAAATTTTCATAGTTTGGGCCATGAAATTTGCAGCCAGTATTGATTCATTCCAATATCATTCAATTGAATAAGGCTTTTTTTAATATCATAAATTGTAATTGAGTTATTCTCTTTGTTTTGGTGAAGAAGTGTAGGTTTTGTTTTCCAGGTGGGGAATGGTACCTTTAACCGAGCAAAGCTGCTTAATGTTGGTGTCCGGGAAGCCCTGAAGGATGAAGACTGGGACTGTCTTCTCCTGCACGATGTGGACCTGGTACCTGAGAACGACTATAATCTCTATGTTTGCGATGAATACTATCCCAAGCACATGGCTAGTGCCATGGATAAGTTCCAGTACACGTAAGTGCCTCCATTTGCTTTGGATGGGTGTATCCTGAGTGGTTCACTGTCTGCATGGAAAGTACAAATGGGGACAGTCAAAGATACAACCTGTAAGAGAATCGTAGAGTCACAGAATGGTTTGGTTTGGAACAGACCTTAAAGCTCACCTAGTTCCAACCCCCCTGCCATCAGCAGGGACACCTTCCACTAGACCAGGTTGCTCAAAGCCTCATCCAACCTGGCCTTGAACACTTCCAGGGAGGGGGCAGCCACAGCTTCTCTGGGCAACCTGTGCCAGTGTCTGACCACCCTCACAGGAAAGAATTTCTTCCTAATATCCCATCTAAATCTCTCCTCTGCCAGTTTAATGCCATTACCCTTTGATCTATTGCTACATGTTCTTGTCAAAAGTTCCTCCCCAGCCTTCCTGTAGCCCCTTCAGGTACTGGGAGGCTGCTATAAGGTCTCCCTGGAGCCTTCTCTTCCCCAGGCTGAACAGCCCCAACTCTCTCAGCCTGTCCTCATAGGAGAGGTGCTCCAGCCCTCAGATCATCCTCGTGGCCTCCTCTGGACAAGTTCTAACAGGTCCATGTCCTTATGTTGGGGGCCCCAGAACTTGAAACAGCACTGCAGGTGAGGTCTCACCAGAGCAGAGTAGAGGGGCAGAATCGCCTCCCTCGACCTGCTGGCCACACTGCTTTTGATGCAGCCCAGGATACAGTTGGCCTTCTGGGCTGTGAGAGCACATTGAAGTTTTTTGGTTTTGTTTTGCACTAATGACTTCCCCAGAAAAGAGTATTCTTGACCTGAGCGTGGAATCTTCAACAGTTCCTTGCCTGCAGTGCCCTGTTCCGCTGTTAGCTCAGCTCGGTGGCGTATGACTGGCAGGCTTCTGTTTGCCTTTCCTTCCAGAATAAAAGCATAGGGTGGGAATTACTGGATTATGTGGAAGATGGGTTAGTTCAAAATACCTGCATCCTTTCACACAAGATGTGAATTTCAGTGCCAGCTTTACTTCAGCCTACTGGGGAGGGGGGAAAGGGAACATGAGAGGATTTATACTGGTTTTGCTCTTTTGGGTTTTGGCATTGTCATGACAGTGTCTGTAAAGTATGCAGTTAATATATGTGTGACTTGGATCATGCTGTTAGTTTGTAGAGGACTGGTATTAGCCCTCAATATTCATGCATTTTTTTTTTTCTCTTTTAGTCTGCCATATAAGTCCTTTTTTGGGGGTGTATCTGCTCTGACTCCAGAACACTACATGAAGATAAATGGGTTTCCAAACACATACTGGGGCAGTGGTGGTGAAAACGACGACATTGCTACAAGGTACTAATGCACAGATCAGGCTTAAAATAGAACCAAGCTGGCTACTGAAACATGTGGCATTGAGCTATGAAAGGAGCTGAGATGTTGATCCTTAACGTGCTTGCATATCACAATATCCAAAATGCTGTTGGCATTGGGAGTGATTAGTGTCAGAATCCATGAATCCAATCATTTCGTGCTGGGAGGACAAAGGCTTCCTTGGAATCCAGAGGGTGGAATGTTACTTTACATCCCCGTGCCTTCAGCCACTCTGGAGTGTGTCCGAGGGGTTATGATCACCAGTAGATAATAAGTGACTCCATTGACATGAACAGCCCCCAGGGAAGGAAGGAATCTGCAAGCTTGATGAATAAGAAAAAAAAGGAGGTACTTATAAGTTCTCAGACAGTTGGGGAATTTAAGCTACACTGGGCATCTAGGTTGCTCCAAGTATTATCTGATTGCCAATATTTGGAATTAAGGAACACAAGTAATCCTAACTTGTCTTGAGTGATGGAGCAGCCTGTGTAGTGCCGTGAGTCAGTCACAGCAAGAGCTGATGTTTTTCTCTTGTACTTCAGTTGCCATGGCAGCAGCCTGCTATGGAAGTGAATACATTGAGTTTAGTTCCAGGTACTCTGCCTAATGCCAATTCTTCATGTACAAAACCACGGCTCTAGCTTCTTTATTTGGCTTTGTAGGTGCGCTGTGCGCCTTCATCATCCTGCACTGAGCAAAGCTCGTGGGGAGCTCTTACAACTGAACTGACAATAAAGGCCTCGTGTGCTTTTTGGTCTTGCACAGTGTGACAAGTTACACAGTTCAGGTGGAACGTTCTGTTCGGGGACCGTAGGAGTTCACAAAGCAGTATTCTTCTGGGAATTGGAAGTCAGATTTGCTAAAATAGAATTCTTCCTTTTCCTTTCAGAGAAAGCTAACTCAGAGGGTGTATGATTGTTTAGAGATTCAGCACGTACTGAAGGAATGGAATGCTAGGAAAACAGATCTTTAAATCAAACACTACAGCGCTGTTCCTGGTACAGCTCAGGCATCTAACGTGGCTTTCGGTACCAGGGGTAGAGTCGGGCCAGTTACGTGTAAGAGCGTACTTCCTTACAGAGATCTCTCATGGCAAGTAGGTTATGCAGATCCCAAAATAGCCCTTTCTTGCAGGGAAGCAAAGCATGTGTTGTTTCTCAGAAAACTTACAGTAATGATTAGCAGTGTTCTGGCCACAGGTACGTAAAGGCCACAGACAATGCCTGTTAATGATTAATTCACATACTGAAGTCTCAACCTGCAGAACTTAAGAATGAGCTGGCTCTTTTTGAATGGCCAGTTTGATGCATCTACTGGGATTTGGATTTTAGGAGGTGTTCAAGCACTCCTTACTGTTAAAATTAATTAGTATTTGAAATTGGACATTGAAATGTAAAAAACAAAAAAAGTCCCTGGTAAAGATTTTTTGCTGGCATACTGCTTATGAAAACAGTTAGTGGAAAAACAACTGGCTGCTACTTACAGTTGGCACAATGCAGTACTCCTAGTCCGAGGAAACACCAGGATCTACCTTTTATTGGAAGAAAACACTAACTGGAACCCGTTATGTGTTAACAACAACTACAGGAAAGTCTGTTGGGTTCATCTTAGCAATTTAATATATTAGCGTTTTGCATTATGGTTTTAGTTCAATCTTGCAATGCAAAAACTGTAACAGCAAAGCCAGTTTAGTGTTCTTGCTTTTTCTTGCCTTTTTGATTGAATGTGCAATAAGCTTATGTTCAGAAACCAAACAACTTTGTCTGAAATAATAGTATGTCATACTGTCAGTGAAGTGTTGTAATCATTTGATGGCTCTAGACTAACAAATATTTTCACTTCTGTGGCCTCTTTCAGC
>NW_010322600.1:11882-20386 GCF_000700745.2 Antrostomus carolinensis
CTTCAGCGCAGCAGCTTGCTGCTGTACCAGATCTTAACAGAAAGCAATCGGACATGCCAGCCAGATAACAGATAACCTCACCTGAGCAAACATTCATTCCTACAGTTGCAGGAATTGTCTCTGCACAAGAGCTGCCCTGTGGTAGCGGAGGTTTGCCAGCCCTCGCGCTATTACTGGCACTTTTTTATTGGGAAACTAACGTAGGTGCCATCAGCAGTGGGTTGCTTCCAAGATACCCAAAATACTGCTTTTCTTCTGGAATTCTGAGCCTTCAGTTCACTTGTTTCTTACCTAACTGTCCTGCAGCTGAGCAGCTCGCATTTGTTTGTCTGGTGCCTGTATTTGTCACTAATCTTTTATGAAGCCATTCATTCAGATGGCATTTCTCAAAGAACAGAGGGAGGCTTAATCGGGATCTGAAACTCAGAACTGGCTTCCTTTCAGAAACTGTGAGTGTGGAGTTTGGTTTTTTTAAAAAAAAAAAAAAGTTTAGGCGATGGACCTCCAGGCAGCAAAAGTTCTGCTCTTGCAAGGAAGTGAAAATAATGCTCAGTTGTCAGATTGATGGGGATTGCTCTTGAATGCTGTGCGTGCTGTTGTTCATTCCCTGCTTGCTCTAATCCCCTTTGTACCCTGTGGAAGGGCACTGCAGCTGGGAGCTTTCTAGCCCAAGCCTGGTTAGAACCTGCTGGAGAAGATACTGTGGCCTTAAACTTGCTCCCTTCAGCTTCTGCATTTTGCTTTGATTGCATTAACACTGAAAATCGTCTCTGACTTTGAGCCTAAGCAAACACTTTATTGTTTTAAAGGATTCAGTTAGCAGGGATGAAAATACTCCGGACATCACCTCACCTTGGACGCTACAAAGTGATGGACTACAATGAAGAGACAGAGCCACAAGAGCCTTGGAGAAGGTAACTGTTGGGGGAGGGGGCAGTTAGGAGGGCATACTTGGCCTTGTGGCAGGTTGACTGTTACCATCATCTTCCTCAGAACAGGCAGCAAGTACCCCCAGTGACACTGCTTGTCTTTCTGCTTTAATGTGGTTATTTAAAGAAGGCTCCCGTGCAGTTTCAACTAAGTAATACTGCTCCTGCCTCTGCCTTTGAAGGGCTTCTCCTAGTTTCCTCTTTTTCCCTATTGTTAAGGACACGTGCTAGCTGGGAAGCATCAAACTATTCAGGGAATAAAACTTTTTTAAAAACAATACTGCCTGTCTTGTGAGTAGGGAGTCAGTTTGAAGAGGCACTTTGTAATAAATTCCCTATAATGCAGACGTGCTGTGCAGCTCTGTGGGTTTACAGTGTCTCATCACAACAGTGGAAAGCAGAATTCTAGTTTGAAGACCTGAGGAAGGTGCTATGAGAGACCTCAGCAAAGACCCAGTTTTATAAGAAAAGAGGTGGAGAAGGGTGTTGGGTCAAGTGTGGTGGAGGCTTCTCACGCTAACAGTGCAGACTTCTCTCTGTCATCTCAAAACTCGGGTTTCCATAACAACCCTGTCTTAAAACCAACCTCCAGCAGCTGATGTAGGCAGCTGCTGTGAGCCTCGGGGTTGTGCTCCCAGGTCTCTCTAAGCTGCTGCCAGTTTCCTGTTGGTTTTGCAGACTGTAGTTGCCACCTCACTGGCTCCCCTGTCTGATCAGGTTCCAGTCCAAATTGTCCTCCTTGTTTAGAATACTCAGGGTGAACTTGTTCTAAGCTGTTTAGTCTTATAAACCAGCTTTTCTCTCTAGTCTGTACTATGTGAGAAGAATTTTCTTGGGGCTTTTCTGCTAGCAGCTTTCATCTGCTAAGCCCTTGCCCCCTCTGGAAGACTTTTTTCTGCAGCTTCAGCTGCAAACATGACCTTTGTTCTTCTGTCTAACTGCAGGTATTCTTCCTTCCTCAGGCCTACTTCCCGACACAACACCAGAAAAACGTGGAAGGACGATGGAATGAATTCATTAGAGTTCAAGCTCCTTTCCAGGACAAAGCATCCTCTTTATACCAACATCACTGTGGACATTGGATATGTTCCCCCATTTTCTTAAAAGAATGAAAACAAGAGCAGAGTTTGGGCTCAGCATGGCAGCATGCACGTGGGCATTCAGCCTCTACCTCCTCTTGTGGTGCGGAATCTGCACCACCTGAGACTAATCCTTGTTTTTCACACATTTCACTTTTCTTTTGACTGTTTAAGATTTAGAAGCAGAGGCTTCAGGAAGGGGTATGATAGCTAATAAACAGGCTGGGGCATAGACTGTGAAAACAACTCACTGCTGAGCCAGACCCAGCCCTCAGGCCTTGGGGAGCAAGGTCTCCCTGACCATAAGGTGACCCAAGTTTTCCAGAACCTTGGTTGCATAGCTGGATAGCTCTGTCCTGCTTTGTACTTCAGTGGGAACTGGGATACACGCCATTCTGGCAGGTGAGCCTCTGAAGTGCTGTATTTTGGAAAAAAAATGTTGCAACCAGTTACAGTTTTGTGGATATCTTTTGTGAATTTGAGTAAAATAAATTATGTGTTTGGGTTAAGACTTTCTAGAATATTTAATAAGAGTGTAATAAAGGAGGAAGTTGCCCTGAAACCAGAGCTGAAGTCTTTGTGTTTTTCTGGCCTGATCCATCAGAAGTTAAATGTTTCTGTTGTAGCTGGAAGTAATTCAGGCTGAACAGGACCTGAGGCTGTCACCTGGTCTCACCTCCTGCTCAGAGTAGTGATGTTATTCTAGTATTTCAGCTGTTGCTCAAACATTAATTATCTTTCAAGGCTGATCTGTCTTCAACATAAGTGTACTTCTGAGAAATTAAATACTCGAGGAACAACTCAGTCAAACATGTCAACCATGGCCAAGACCGTGCCCTTTCTGTAGTCTTCCTGTCTCCTCAAAGCCAGGCAGTAGCTCTGCCGACCAGCTCCAGCTATGGTGTAAGTGTGACACAGGGTATTTTTACTTGTTACCTGTAGATATTAAAACTCCCTGTTCGCTGAAAAGCTGCATCTATCCCACTAACATCTAAGTATTTAAAACTTCAGCCTCTCTACAGTCAGAATAATGAATCAACCAGCTAGAGAACCACTCTGCAGTATTACAGTAAGCAGAAGTTGCTTTTTGTCATGTAATTCTTAATATCTTCTGTGCTAAAAGAAACTCTCCCAACCCCAGCTTCACATCTCCTGCCAAGGGATGCATCTCCAGCAGGCAGGCCCAAGGGCAGTTAGGTACAGTGCAGTAAGGAAAGGGAAGTGCTCTGATCAGGATTTCAGCAGCAATCCTGCAGCATACCAGGACCAGTCAGTTAACCACAGACTTTCACCAGCCTTCTAAAACAAGAATCACAGATAACAATGGGCTGGGTATGTAAGCAAATACACACTGCTAACATTAAAAAATATGGGCAGCAGTTTCTCTCCAGCTGCCGTAGTTGGCCACTGCATTTCCTTCCAGATCTTTTGGGAATAACACAGAGCCAGCTGCAGAACAGAGACTTGCATTTTGCCGCCCCACAGCAGGGTGAGCTGAGCTCAGGAAGGACAAGAGAAGCCTTTTGAATTCATTGGAGTGTATTTATTGAGAGATTTTTAACATCTCCTCCCCTATTACCATTATTGCCCTTCCCTCACACATAAGCAGGGTTTTTTTGTTGGGTTTTTTGGGGTTTTTTTTTTTGAAAAATAGCTTTTCTCAGCAACTGTGTAGTTGATGAAGAATTCTTGTGCTTTTGATGAGAAAAGACTGGCCTGTTCCTTTTGAAGTCACGGCAGTGCTGGGCCGCCTTTCCCCTGCAACAAGTGAGAAGTTTAGGAACAGCTGCAAGAATGAAATCTTTATCAGGAGACCTAGTTCAAGTCCTTTCACCGGACCAGCCCAAACAAGGACACTTTTGCAAATGTCCCGGCAGAAAGTGCATAGAAGGAACACGAGGACCTGTCCCTCGGGTCAGTCCCTATCTCCAGTCCTCACAAAAGGAAATTCTCAACCGATCAATTAGATGCTGTGAAGAAAAACTTTCCTCTGCACTACAGAAGTACCGTTTGCAGCAGAGTGCCGGGAGCCATCTGCTGTAGCAGCCACCACAAAGACGATCTGGTGCCGTTTCCTATAACCTGTGTGGTGCTGGCCCTTATGAGATCTTGGGCTGCACGCTGAAATCCACCGTGATGTTGACATATAAAGGGTTATGGTCCACTGAGAGCAGTTTATATGAACAAGAGTTCAGCCCATCTGTTTTCCACGTTCTAGACACCTGACGTAGAAGCTTCATCCTGAGGACAAAGAGGAGAAAATCTTCAGTGACATGCACAGGAGAAGAGTTTTGAGCTCTTTCCCACTACTCGTAAACTTTGGAGGCATTCTGTCTATTGTAACATCATGCTTTTCCTGTCCTCAGCATGGACAATCAGACATGGGAAAAAAAAGTCCTTTGGTTTGGGGAGGAGGAAGTTTAAGTCATTTAATCTCTGAAATCATATGCTCAAATCATACCCATGTAACGATAACTTTGGAAGTTCTCATGAACATCACCTGGTCAATTCCAGGCAGATCTCATGCAAAGAACAGCTGCCAGCTGTGAGCAGTGGTGTCACAGGGGTGTCCCCCAGAGCCTCTGGGTACCACAAAATGCCTATGTGACCTACAGCAAAGAGCTTGACCCCCAGGTACCTGGCTCCTAGCCACGTACTAAGACACTGCAAGGTGGAACCCTGTTCTTGACTCACCTCTCTCCATTTTCCTCGTTACCATGGTCTCGTTTGTGGAAGATCATTGTGTACCTGGCTACATCAGCAGATGGCCTCACCACTCTCATCTTCTGCATCTCAACCCTGGAAGAAGCAACAGTGCCATGAGCAGGACATCACCTATAAACAAGCTCTTAAGGAAAAAAAAAAACAAACCAAAAAACTAAAACAACAAAAAACCCCCATCACTTGGAGACTTCATCTTTTGTAGATGCCATTAGAGCGAGCAGGGAGAGAACCGTAAGAAACTAATCTTCATCTCTTCTACAACCCATTTCACCAGAGAAATGGGGCTGAGAGCTGTGTTTCTGGAGAAGAGGTCCAGTAGGGTGACAGCCCTTTCTTGTGAACAGAAGCAGGCAGCTGCTACAGTAGAGATGACAGAGCTTTAAGCACACGTTATACAGAGTACATCTAAATTAGTAATGTCTGGTCTAGTCTGTACTGCCCTGTATTAAACCTAGGAGGTCTGTAGCAAGATTCTACAAGTAATCTCAGCTCCTGCAATAAAGCTCCTATACTTAATAGTTGTCCACTAAAAGAAAAAAAAAGAGCTTGTTTTCTTTTTTAATAGTTGGCAGACAGCTACAAATTTTTTATTTGTTGACATGAAGAAAAATGTCTGAGAACAGCGCCAGAAACACTTAAACCCCATGCTTGGATTTAAGTGTCTGACATCAGGCATTTGATTGGAGCATTTGGCCTTAACCTTATCTGTGGAGCACAACTTTGCAGAAAGGGTTAACCTCATGGCAATGGAATTAAGGAACAGCCCAGGTCTTTGCTAGTCACATCAGCAGCTGAAAGAGCAATAGGAAACCAGGAACTGCAGAAACTGAGCCCCTGCAGCTTCCCAGTGACTGTTTGTAGGAGTAAATTATCAAACAAATACAATAAATGATCTGAAAAATCTCTTTGTGATGCACACCTGAGGAAGAGGCCAAGAGAGACCATCACATTAGCACAGAGGCAAAACAGTAGGGCCTAAGAAAACTCAGCCCTGAGTTCTTGAAGATGCAGAAGGGGATGCTGCCATCTGCTGTCTCACAAAGGAAGGCTGCAAGGATCTCCGTACAACCACCCACCCAGAGAGCGAGCTTCCCATCACCTACCTGCTGCACACTCTGTAACCAGCTCAGTCCAACATCTACCCAAGAGGAAGGGCATGAGCCAAGTCCAGCTGCAGTGTGCACTCTGGGTCATACAGTTTGGTTTCCACACCAAGACCACCACAGCTGCAAAGTTACGAGGTGTCACATAGAATCATAGAATAGTTAGGATTGGAAGGGACCTTAAAGATCATCTAGTTCCAGCCCCCCTGCCATCAGCAGGGACACCTTCCACTGGACCAGGTTGCTCAAACCCTCATCCATCCTGGCCTTAAACACTTCCAGGGAGGGGGCATCTACAACTTCCTTGGGCAACCTGTTCCAGCGTCTGACCACCCTCACAGTGAAGAACTTCTTCCTAATATCTAATCTAAACCTCCCCTCTTTCAGTTTAAACCCATTTCCCCTTGTCTTGTCATTAACTGCCCTTATGAAAAGTCCCTCTCCAGCTTTCTTGTAGGCCCCTTCAGGTACTGGGAGGCCGCTATAAGATCTCCCCAGAGCCTTCTCTTTTTCAGGCTGAACAGCCCCAACTCTTTCAGCCTGTCTTCACAGGAGAGGTGCTCCAGCCCTCGGATCATTCTGCAGCAAGCATCACTTTTGAGTCCAGCCACTTGCAAACATTGTGGAGACCCTCTGTAAATCCTGCTGATCTGCTGCACAGTGGGTCGGTCCTCTGCTGCCCACAGGAACACCTGAAAGACCACTATCACCTTTCTTCACTCATTAACTGTGACACTTCTCAGGAAGCTGGGGAATAAGATGGTACCAAGCCATTCCCTACCACTATAAAAGCCAACTCCCAAGAGGTCATGGAAAAGAAGTTGGTGTGTCTAACTAGGGATAGAGGAGGGGGGGGAATAAATAGTTGTGATTAAGAAGGGACAGAAACCCAAGTCACCAGCAGACCTTTTCTTGAGATACAGCTGACCTGTTGAACTGACACGGAGAAAAGCTTTCATTTGAGAGTTCCTAACTTTGACACGCTTGATTTCACCAGTGTAATTTTTTAATATCACTAGGGGTATGAATTTTCTGTCCTCCAAACATTTGTTGGCATATTTAAATAACTGAAAGGGATAAACACTTCAGAACGACCGAGTATACCCAGGTTACAAATTGACAGGCTTTGCCAGCAGAGCTCGCAGGGTTGTGAAGGTTTTTTAGAGGTTTCTACCTAGGCAAAGAACAAAAGATCAACACAGAAGTTTTGTTCAATTCTTTGTCCCACTAAACCTCTCAAACTAACAAGTTTCTCCTACGCTGACAGGCACATCTGCAAAACTAGTTTTAACAAGAGTAAAGGGCATATGCATGTACATGCAGTCTTTCCACAATTCAAGTTATTCACTGTCTTAACTATAATCAACACTGTCCACATACAAAGCCTTGCTTGGAATAAATGATGGTAGTCAATGAATGCGAAAAAACCAATCCCACCCAAACCAAAACACTCTCATGCTCTTGCAAAGTATCAGAACTCATTATGTATTATTTGCATCTCTTTGGCAAATCATGCTCTAGACTTCAATCTTCTTATTTCGGTTATAACTAATTTCTAAGTGAGAATAAAAATGCTGCGTGGCTGAAACAAAAACAAAACAGCAAAAAAAAAGCCCCCGAACAAACCACACACCAAAATCCACACCCAAGCAATGATGCCGGCAGGAAGAGGACCTCAGGCATGGCCAACCTTTTCAAAGAGGAAACGGTCCACAGAACTGCATCTCACACTGTTTTGAACTGAAGGCTCCTGTAGCATTCCACCTTTGGAGGCGAGGTGTGAAGTTACACCAATTTATTTTTTATTATTTTGTTTTTTAAACAAATTCCTCCACCTCTCACATCCATCTCCCTCTAGCCTTTTTAAAAATTATTATTATTATTTATTTATTACCTGATTCGAAGGTCATCATCTTCTCCACCCCAACCCCAGTAGTTGTTAGAGAATCCATTCACTTTGGAAAACTGATCTCTTGTTAGAGCAGTTACACCACCAAAATATCCCTGGTACCGTAACCTAGAAGTACACAAGAAAAAAGAATCAAGAATTAAAAGTCAAGTTGTACCAACAATTAAAACATCACCCTGAAGCTCTGCATCTAGACCTGTCAATGACAGAGTTAGGGGTCCACAAGTCCATGAGGCAGGTCTTGTTTTCTTCCTCTTTTTACAAAAAGATGGTGATTTGCTCTAGGCCAGAAAAAGTTAACTCTCCAACTGAGAGCACGCAGCCTTCTTCAATAGCTTCTCTCTCTTTCCACGACTCCCCTCACCAGCCAAAAAGGCACTTCACCTCCAGGACTCTGATGAGCAGAAAGGGAAGAGAGCTACGTGCTAACACAGCAGAAGCTTTGCAGTAATGACAGCAGGCCACTGACCATCTTGGAGCTGAAGCTGAAAAACCTGGCATGAAATCAGATCACAGCGAGGGGCCACGTGCTGCAGGACCTCAGCTCCAGCTGGCAACACTGCAGGACCAGTTCCAAGGTAAGATACGGTGCAAGTTATTTAGTAACCTCATGTCATGGAGCTCGGCTCTAAAGGAGATTAATTTCTAACTTGTACCCTCCTTCTCCTGGAAACGGCATCTACTTTAGAAAGGTGTTTACATACCAGGCTTCTTTATCTTCTTACACGGTTGTACTGGGTTTGCATGGCCAGGTTTTGGT